>NC_133649.1:96356806-96659173 GCF_009905375.1 Apium graveolens
GGAATTGTCAAGTATGTGCCGTCGATTGATCACAGTAGAAAGGCTAAAGATCCAGCAAGGTTTGAAACCATGGATCAGAGGGAAGTAGCCATTTTTGAATTGGATACTTATGCAGGAGTGTACAGAAGGCTATGATCGCAGAGACAGAGAGTGAGATGTCACAGAAGGAAAAGAAAGCAAGAAAAGGAAATCTGAAGGGAATGAAGGTCAGTCACAACCAGGGAAGTTTCCAAATTTAAGAAGGGCAAGTTTCAGCCAGGGAGGAATTTTAATTTCAGGAGACAAAATGCAAGCGACGAAAGCGAGGGCAACCGTCCAGTTAATGCAAATCAGCCGAATCAGTTGAGATTAACTTTTCCAGATTGTCAAGTATGTGGGAAGAAGCACGGGGGAGTTTGTAATAAGTTGAATCTAGTTTGTTTCAAGTGCAATTAGAAAGGGCACTATTCAAGGGAGTGCCGAAATCAGCCAGCAAGAGAACCAGCAAATAAGGATCAGCCTATCCGGAATCCAGCAGTGAAGGTTCCAGCCATTGGATTTACGTGCTTTAAATGTGGGGAACCAGGACATATAGCCAGGGATTGCAAGACACCAGCCCCAGTCAGTAATGCATTGAGGATTATGGGGTCTACCCCAGCAGTGAATGAGACTCCAAGAGCTAGAGTTTTTGACATGTCTGTGAAGGATGCTATCCAGGATACGGATGTCGTGGCAGGTACGCTTAATGTGAATTCTTGATGTGCCAAAGTGTTAATAGATTTGGGAGCAACTCAATCGTTTATTTCACAAGATTTTGTTAGTAAGTTAAATTGTCCAGTTGAGTATTTAAATGAAATAATGACTGTGGAATTGGCAAATCAAGAACGAGTAACTATTAATCAAGTCTGTGGGAGTTGTGAGATTGAGATTTCTGGTAGTAAATTTTGTGTAGATTTGATACCGTTTAAGTTAGGAGAATTTGACGTTATCTTAGAAATGGATTGGTTATCTAAGCACGATGCCCAGATAGATTGTCGAAATAAGAAGGTAATGGTGAAAACGCCAGACGAAAGAATAGTAACGTTCAAGGGTCAGAAACAAGTAAAGAAGTTTTTAACGATGATTCAAGCCAAGAAGTTGTTACGACAAGGATGCGAGCATTTCATGGCATATGTGATTGACAGGAGTCAGGAGCCTGTGAAATTTGAAGATATTCCAGTAGTGAATGAATTTCCAGATGTGTTTCCCGACGAGTTCCCAGGACTTCCTCCAGATAGAGAAATTGAGTTTGCAATCGATTTAGCACCTGGAACAGAACCGGTATCCAAGGCCCCGTATAGAATGGCGCCCGTTGAAATGAAGGAGCTAGCAAAACAATTGCAAGAATTATTAGAGAAAGGAGTAATAAGACCTAGTGTATCCCCGTGGGGAGCCTCGGTATTATTTGTTAAGAAGAAAGATGGAAGCATGAGACTGTGCATCGACTATAGGGAGCTCAACAATCTTACAATCAAGAATAAGTATCTGTTACCCAGAATTGACGATCTGTTTGATCAACTGAAGGGAGCCAAGTACTTCTCCAAGATTGATTTAAGATCGGGATATCATCAACTTAAGATTAAGCCAGAAGATATACCGAAGACAGCTTTCAGAATAAGGTATGGACATTACGAATTTTTAGTGATGTCTTTTGGATTGACCAATGCCTCGGCAGCGTTTACGAACCTGATGAACAGAATTTTCAAGAAATACTTGGACAAGTTCGTTATTGTGTTTATAGATGATATTTTGATTTATTCAAAGGCGGAAGAGGATCATGCGGAACATCTGAGAACAGCTTTGGAGATTTTAAGGAAAAAGAAGTTATATGCTAAATTCTCGAAGTGTGAATTTTGGCTACAGGAAGTTCGGTTCTTAGGATACATAGTCAGTAATGAAGGGATCAAAGTGGACCCAGCAAAGATCGAGGCAATTACAAACTGGGAAAGACCGAGAACACCCACCGAGGTAAGAAGTTTCTTGGGATTAGCGGGATATTATCGTCGATTCATTCAAAAAATTTCAAGGATTGCAACACCATTGATAAAGCTTACACGGAAGAATGAAAAGTTTATATGGAACGACAAGTGCGAAGAAAGTTTTCAGAAATTGAAGCAACGATTAATCACAACACCTGTTTTGTCACTTCCAGACGATCAAGGGAATTTCGTAATTTATAGCGATGCTTCTCATAAAGGACTAGGATGCGTTCTTATGCAGCACGATAAGGTGATTGCGTATGCGTCAAGGCAATTGAAACCACACGAACAGAAATATCCTACTCATGATTTGGAGCTAGCAGCCATAGTTTTCGCTTTGAAAATTTGGAGACATTATCTGTATGGAGAAAAGTGCGAGATTTTCACGGATCACAAAAGCTTAAAGTACATATTCACACTAAAGGAACTTAATATGAGGCAAATGAGATGGTTAGAATTGATCAAGGATTACGACTGCTCAATTAATTATCATCCCGGTAAAGCGAACGTTATAGCAGACGCGTTAAGTCGGAAGGAAAAGTTAAATATGTTAGCAGTACCTGAAGAGATATATAAGGAGTTTCAGAAACTGGAATTGGAGATTAAAGTTTGCAGGCCTAATGAAGCAAAAGGGTACAGTATGACTTTTCAGCCGGAGTTGCTAGAGAAAATAAAGAAATGTCAGGGAGATGTAATGGATCAAGATATAAATCGTTTGGTAGGTGAGGAATTGTGCACGCACAAGGATGATCAAGGTATTCTGAGGTTTTCTTCTAGAATTTGGATTCCACCGGTGACAGAGCTGAAGAATGAAATTTTACAGGAAGCACATAATTCAAGATATTCCATCCATCTAGGGAGTACCAAAATGTACAAAGATTTAAAGGAAAGTTATTGGTGGCCAGATATGAAGAGGGAAATTGCGGAATGGGTTAGCAGATGTTATACATGTCAGAGAGTTAAAGCCGAACATCAAAGACCAAGTGGATTGCTACAGCCATTAGAGATTCCAGAGTGGAAGTGGGAACATATTGCCATGGATTTCATAGTTGGATTACCAAGGATAAGGGCTAAACATGATGCCATTTGGATTATAGTGGATAGACTTACCAAGTCAGCTCATTTTCTGCCTATAAATGAAAGATTTTCAATCGACAAGTTGGTCCATATGTACCTGAAGGAAATTGTAGTTCGTCATGGAGTTCCTGTGTCTATTGTATCTGATCGAGATCTAAGATTTAATTCAAGATTTTGGAAAAGTTTTCAAGAATGTTTGGGAACGAGATTGAATATGAGTACGGCTTATCACCTTTAGACGGACGGCCAAAGTGAAAGAACGATTCAGACGATTGAGGACATGTTACGTGTTTGTGCTATTGATTTTAAAGGAAGTTGGGACGAGCATTTACCTCTGGTAGAATTTGCTTATAACAACAGTTATCATGCCAGTATTGGGATGCCACCCTATGAAGCCCTTTATGGACGCAAATGCAGATCTCCAGTGCATTGGGACGAAGTAAGAGAACGCAAAATACTTGGACCTGAATTGGTGCAACAGACAAAGGAAGTGGTTGAAATTATCCAGAAGAGATTAATAGCCGCATAGGACCGTCAAAGGAAATATGCAGACCAGTCCAGGAAAGACATTTCGAAGAAGGAAACTTGGTATTACTGAAAGTATCACCGTGGAAGGGACTAACAAGGTTTGGAAAGAAAGGAAAGCTGAGCCCAAGGTATGTCGGACCTTTTGAGATTATAAAGCGCGTTGGCAAAGTAGCTTATAAAATGGCGTTACCTCCGCACATGGAGCACATTCACAATATTTTTCATGTATCAATGCTTAAGAAATATAATCCAGACTCCAGGCATGTAATAGAATATGAGCCAATAGAGCTTCAGGAAGATTTGTCATATGTAGAGAGTCCAATAGAGATTCTAGAAGAAAGAGAGAAGGTATTGAGGAATAAAGTGGTAAAGCTAGTAAGAGTGTTATAGAGAAACCCAAAGGTTGAAGAGTCAACCTGGGAGTTAGAAAGTGATATGAGAGAAAAGTACCCTCATTTGTTTTCTTAGGAGATTCTGAGGACAGAATCCTTTTAAGGGGGGAAGGATGTAATATCCAGGATATATCGTGTAATTATCTTTGCTAATAAATAATTAATATATATGTTCAGTATCTATTCTGTGAATTAATTGTTAAGTGTTAAATGTGTTTGGATGTTTAAAAATATTATTAATTGAGTATTTTAATTTTTATATGTCCAAAATAAAATATAGATAATTGTTAGGGCTGAGCAAAACCGAACCGAAACTGAAAAACCGAACCGAACCGTGCTAATTCGGTTCGGTTCGGTCCTAAATTTTTCAGAAATTCGGTCTATTCGGTCCGGACCGAATAGACCGAATTAAAATTCGGTTCGGTTCGGTTCTTTTCACAAATATTTCGGTCCGAACCGAATAGACCAAATCATAAATACTATAATTTTGTATTATATATATTTTACATATATCTTAAAAATTATAATCAAAATTTTTAATTTGTAATTATATTTATGGAGTATTAGAATTCTACATATCACATTACTTTAATTATATTTTAAAATTTATAATTTTTGATTTAATTTATAATGCAATTTTATTTTTGAAAAAAATTTCGGTTCGGTTCGGTCCGGTCCATAATATAACTTCGGTCCGGTTCGGTCCAAGAAAAAATGACTATTCAGTTTTTCGGTCTATTCAGTTCGGTCCGGTTTTGGACCGAACCGACCGAATGCTCAGCCCTAATAATTGTCATATCTTCCTAATTATTTTTATGTTGATTTATGGATTTATAAGGATCATAAGAAATTTATGAAATCTTTTTCCGAGTATTTAAAATCTATTTTATAAAAACGGGAACCAACCGACGTCATCTGTTGTTACGTTTTTTGAACCCGAAACTCATCCGAGAACTCCTTCCTAACCTAATTGTAATATTCCGAGCATATTCCATGTTTCGACTTTTTCGATCCGGCGTACGGTTTGTCCTGCGCGGGTCCCGGCGCAACATTTTCGATCAATATTCGTTTTGGTAAATTAATAAAACTCGTATTTTCGATAAACGGGAGCTTTTTATTAAACTATCCCAATTATCACCTCGTAGTACGTGTAACCAGGCGCTGAGACCAAGACCGCAATACAAATTGTACTGGTTTGGATAATTATCCCGAAAACTGATACCGTTTGGATCAGTTTTTATAAATAAACGTACCATTTTATATCCGGAATGATCCAACGGGATACTAATTTTCCGTAATTATAAATAGCCTTTACCGTATTTTATTTCATATCAAAAATCATTTGCAGTCAGTATTTATATAAATTTCCAGAGAAAATTCATATATTTATAAACCTTTCTGAGAATCAAACCAACAATCGGAGGTGTTACGGAGTCCGTTTGAAAAGCTCGAGTACTCAATCCAAAGGTCTTGAGGTGTTCTATCAGATTCTGTGTTCCAAATCACTGCAGAAATCAAGGTTTATTTTCTGAAAAATTATTTATTTTCGAGTTTTATTAAAAATATGAATTTTTGTTCGGATGATTGTTTTATGATTTGATGCTTGCATGTTGTAGAGCTTGTTTTCCTGATGATTTTCATATGTCATACGTCTTATTTGGAGTTCAATAACATGCTCAAAAGTGGGTTTAATTCTCGAATTTTAAAATTAGGGTTTATAACCCGTATGAATGTTTTCAATTAAAATTTGGGGCTTTTTGATTTAGGGGTTATTAGCTGTTGATTTATAGTGGATTACGTTTCTTATAAAATTTACAATCGATTGGTATATAGCTCGTTAACAAAGGATGTCTGAATCGAAGGGAGTTGTGTTTTGAAAATTCCCGATATTCGTCGGAAATCGGCGATGTTCTTGGCCATTTTCCGGCCAGAACAGGGATGATTGTTGTGTTTTGATTGCATGAATCAATTCCTGGTTGCCTGAAGATCATATCCCCGAAGTTTTTCCGGCGACCCCTGTAAAATTACATTTTAGTACCTGATTTATTGGGGAAGAAACAGTTAGGTCCCTGAACTTTCCAGTATTTGCAAAAATAGGATTCCTATTTTAAAAATATTCAAAAATCATATTTCCTATTTATTTTAATTATAAAAATTCGATTTTAATTTCTGAAAATTCCAAAAATTATTATTTTAATTCCAAAAATTATATTTAATTCAAAAATAAATCTGAATTAATTAGTTAATTAATTTCATTTAATTTTTAATTGATTAATTAGTCAATTAATTCGAAGATTAATTGATTTTAATTAATTATTTAATTAGATTTAATTATTTAAAAATGATTTAAAAATTCCGAAAAATAGTTTCGAGCTTTAAAATATTATTTTAAATTGTTTTCAAGGCTCGATAATTATTATGAAATTGTTTTGAAGCCAGAATTGGCCAACCGAACCCTATTTATTACTCCAAAATTGATTCAACGATCTATTTTAATTCTGAAAAATGTCTTAAAAATCATTTTAAATATCCGAAAAGCCAATTTATGACCCGAGACTTCTTTATAAATGATATACCATTGAATATGTGACGTGTTATGTGTTATATGTGATTTGTTGGTTAACTGTCGGTCTGTATATTCGATATTTACTTGTTTATTTCGTAACTTTTAATCTGTTAATCGGATTTGGGTGAAACGAAGGGTAGATAGAAGTATGTGTCGAATAGAATCGTATGAGTTAAATATTGATAGATGCTTATGATATGTGAGCAGAAGAGGCAAGGCGTAGGAAAGGGAAACGGATAGTCAAGGAGTAAGACAGTGGTGATTGAGAGCAAGTGCAGTGTAGTAAGCTAGTACCAGGCAAGTGTTCTGAACTTTCTCGAGATATTGTAGTAATTGATATTCATGTTTTATATTGCAAGTGCTTTGAAGCACTGAACCCTAAACCTTGATTTCAGTTATTGATCTTGAGCCGTAAACCTGATTCTTTCCAGACTATTGATTGTTGTGTACCCAAATACAAACCTCAAACATACGATACTACTCCACAAATATATACAAACTAACTATTACACACTGAACCAAATTGCTTACACAGTCCAAACCATTGTATCTTATGCTTTAAAAGATCAAATCCTTGGAACCCTGAAATGTTGATTCCTTTGTTATCCAATTCTTTCATTACCTAAAAGCCAAGCTTTGGAAATGCCATATTGATCTTTATACAGATTGAAACCATTTTCAATATTGAACGTCCAATATTGTTAATGATCATGTTTATTATTTATTACTGCTTATTCTGTTATTATGGTAGAATTGAATTATTTTTATAAAATTGTGGACCAGATTCGTGGTCAGACCATATAATGGTCAAGTTAGGCCGATGTGTGCCTTGGATCTAGTAGTTAGAGCAGTACTGTGTGCTTTGCTCGGGGTTAGTGCGTGACTGATCAGCAGCCTAACCTTGGTTTTTAACATGAAAATATAATATCCAATTCTAAATCATAATCCATTGTTCACTTGATATCGTATCCATATTTCCCTGATGATCATTATTCTCAGTTTTGTCATTGTGACTTGCTGAGCTAGTTAGCTCATTTGTGCGATGTTGTTTATGTTCTTTTCCAGTTAAGAAGGAACCGCTTGGTACCGAGGATCCCCAGTCCAGCGCGAGAGCTAGGGGTTCAGGTTGATCGAGTTGAGCTAGTAGGCTTCTTTTGGAATAATTTAAGTTTGTAAAAAGTTTGTAATAATGTTTAATACTCAATTTTGAGTTTGGAATAGTTGGGATTTGAACGGGTCCGTGGTAGTTGGTAAGTAGGGTCACTGCATATTATTATTATCTTTATCATTGGTATAAGCAGGTTATTAATAAGGTGTGTGTGTGTGGACCCCAAACTTCTGACCCGGGTTTGGAGGGTGCCACACATCGTCTTCTTAACCTTTTATTGATCACCATCCAGAGTCTTCTCCAATGATTTTATAATGAAATGGAAGGCCTTCAACTATGCTTTATAGACCTCTGTGATGGCATCATAAACCTCTTGTGGAGTGAGGACCTTGGCATTGCTGCCTAGAATTATGATATACTCCTCCCTGAATTTGCAAAGTGCCTCCTCCATATTGTCTGAAAATGTTTTTGAGAGCCAGGCATCTACATTGCCATCCCTGTCAGCTTCATCTACAATTTTATCTTGCTATTTTTAAACTTCCTCCCTGTAGGTGAGAAGGATGACTTGGTAGTCTTGGTTTGTCATGTTTGAGGTGAGTAGTTGTTAAGCAATGTTAGCAAACCCTTCAATTTAATCTACCAACATCTCATCTATAGTTTAAGTTGGAGTTTGAGTATCTTGTATCCACTAAGAGCGGAGGTGTGAAGGTTGTGTAGAAGTTGAAGGTATGTTAGGTGATAGGGATAAATAAATTATGATTGTATAATTAAATACTGCATTAATTGTACAAGCTGTGGACTGCTAGGCCCAATAAAAAGATATATGATACTTAGACCAGAAAGGTTAAGCCTGATGGACCAGATCAGGCCTGATGGAATAAAAAAGGCCCAAAAGCCCTGGTTATTAATTATTTTCATAATTAATTAATAAGGGAAAAATCAGATGTTGAGAAGAGTCCCGATAAGGATATAAATCCTTAGAGATTAGCCTCAAGGGGACCTAAAAGGATATGGAATCAATTTCCTACTATCTAGGACTCTAAAGTCCATTCTAATTATGAGACTTGCCCACCAAGTCTCCTATACCAAGTCCAATTCAAGGACTCCCAACATCTATATAAGGGGCCTCACCCCACAAATCAGAACTACGTTTTTTGGCTTGATTCTCTAATTCACAGAGATACATAGGCATCTCGTAAAGGCAGATCGAGCCACGAAACACGAGAGCAGCCATTAAAGGCCTTGAGCTCCCGAATCTTAGTAATAAATACAGTAAATAATAACCTTAGTTTTTTATCCATAACATTTGGCGCCGTCTGTGGGAATCGCAATAACAACCATGGCGAGAACACGGAGAACAATTGGAGCTCTAGAGGAAGGAACACCATCAGAGACAACCCATGTGATTTCATCAATCGTGGAGGTTCCTCCCCATTCAACTTATGCATCTACTCAGGCGGAAGCCCAGACAGGGGCAACTCAACCTCAGCCACAAGGGACAACTCCCCTGACTATTCAAGGTACGAATCCTCAAGTTCAACAAGTACATATACCTGTGAATTCTCGACCCGTCGGGTATAAATATTCAACTATTGTTACTACTAACCCCCCTTATGGGATGCCCCTTCACCCTGAGGTTGGAGGAAGTGGATATGCTGGGCGAAGCGAAGCACGAGGACAGTCGCCCCCCTATATACGAGGTTTGGGTCCTATCCCTGAGGATCGGGAATTTTCTGGTCCTTACAGTGAAAGAGACTCCGAATCTTCGGATGATGAAGTGGCCCCGAGAAGGAGGCGTCCTGGAAAAGAGCCAATGGCCGATGGAAGGCAACGCCCCCAAAGCACCCCAGGGGTGAATCCCCAAGAAGTGCAGGAAAGGATCAGGGCTCATGAGGCTGAAATCCAAAGGCTAAGGCGTGATTTGGAGGCTCACCAGGCCACCAGACCCCAGAAACTTCCTAGGGGGAGAAATCCTCCTCCTGTCATAGACCTGGATGGTCCGGTAAGAAGAAGGGCTGCTGTCCCAAGAACTGATCCAAGCAATCTCCTTCCCCTTGGAGATCCTGATGATCCAACTCCACCCTTCACAGAAGAGATAATGAATGCCCATATCTCGAGGAAATTCAAGATGCCCACTATCAAAGCCTATGATGGCACGGGAGACCCCGCTAATCATGTTAGGACATTCTCTAATGCACTGCTGCTGCAACCCGTGAATGATGCTATAAAGTGTCGGGCCTTCCCTCAAACCCTGTCGGGTATGGCTCAAAGATGGTACAGTCGCCTGCCCCCAAATTCTATTGGATCGTTCAGAGAATTAAGTCAGGCTTTTATTAAGCAATTCATCAGTGGAAGAGTCCATGAGAAAAGTTCAGCATCTCTTATGAGTCTTGAGCAGGGAGCTAAGGAATCCTTGAGAGATTACCTGAATCGTTTTACAAAGGAGGCTTTAAAAGTCCCAGACCTTGATGATAAGGTAGCCATGATAGCACTGCAATAAGGAACCAGGGATGAGTTTTTCAAGATGTCCTTGGCCAAACGTCCCCCTGAAAACATGTTGCAACTCCAAGAGAGGGCAGGGAAGTATATCAAGGTTGAAGAAAGCATGAGGAAGACCGTAGTAAGTAATGAGCCCACTGGAGGCAAGAAGCAAAAAACTGATCTGGAGTATATCACTAAGGACAAATATCCTAGAACCGAACAAAACCCTGATTCAACCCCCAAGAAGGGAGGACCTGGGCAAAAGTTCACTGAATACGCTAAGCTGAGTGCTCCTAGAAGTCAGATTTTGATGGAGATTGAGAAAGATAGAGATATTCGCTGGCCTAAGCCCTTGAAGGCTGATCCCGCCAAGCTAGATAAGAGCAAGTATTGCAAGTTTCACAAGGATGTTGGCCATGACACCGATGAGTGTAGACAATTGAAAGACGAAATTGAGTTTTTGATTCGAAAAGGAAGATTGAACAAGTATACTGGAGATGGAGGAGACAGAAATAATAATGGAAGGAAGAACTTTGAAGATCGTAGGAGGGACCAAGACGATCAGGGGCGGAATCCCCAACCTAGAGGGCCGGTTATAAATGCAATTTTTGGAGGACCGCGACGCCCTCGAGGGCCTGTGATAAACACGATCTTTGGAGGTCCAACTGTTGCTGGATTGTCCAAAAATTCCAGAAAGGCATATACTAGGGAGGTTATGCATATTGTTGGAGAAGCCTCGAAGAGGGCCAGGACAGAAGTAACATTGGCTTTTGATGATTCTGACCTAGAGGGCGTGAAGTTTCCCCATGACGACCCGCTGGTCATAACACCGATAATAGGAAATAGCCCGGTTAAGAGGGTCCTTGTGGATAATGGTGCTTCTGTGGATATCTTGCTCCACGACACCTTTCTAAGGATGGGGTATAACGACTCCCAGTTGACACCAACCGACATGCCGATATATGGATTTGCTGGAGTAGAATGTCCTGTGGAAGGGATAATCAAATTGCCAACCACCATAGGTACGGAGCCAAGGCAAGCAACGCAGATGCTGGATTTCATGGTGGTAAAGGCTAGTTCAACTTATAATGCTATCATGGGGAGAACAGGGATACATGCCTTCAAGGCAGTCCCCTCTTCCTACCATTCAGTCATGAAGTTTCCCACCCGAAACGGGATTGGAGAAGAGAGAGGAGATCAAAAATGGCTAGAAGCTGTTATGTGGCCTCTTTGTGGGCAGATGGAGTCGGGGGGCAGGTTCTTTCTATTGAAGATATGGATGTTCGAGAAAATGATGAGAATAGAGGAAGGCCAACAAAAGGATTGGTTTCGGTTCCTTTAGACCCCGAGAATCCTGAGAGGACGACTTTCATTGGAGCCACATTAGAGGAACCCCTTAGAGGGAAGTTAGTGAAATTTTTGCAAGAAAATAGTGATGTGTTTGCATGGTCAGCAGCTGATATGCCAGGCATAGACCCGGAGTTAATTACTCACAAGCTAAACGTGGATCCAAGCCGGAAGACAGTGAAATAAAAGAAAAGAAATTTTGCCCCGAAAAGATAAGAGGCTATAAAACAGGAAGTAGAAAAGCTCTTAGAGGCTGGTTTCATTGAGGAGATTCAATTTCCGGAGTGGTTAGCAAACCCTGTAATGGTGAAGAAGGCTAATCGAAAGTGGAGGATGTGTATAGACTTCACTGATCTGAATGATGCATGCCCCAAAGACTGTTTTCCGCTGCCTAGAATTGATACTTTGATTGATGCCACTGCTGGACATGAGATGCTGAGTTTCATGGATGGATTTAGCGGATACAACCAGATCAAAATGCATAAGGATGACATTCCAAAGGTATCATTTATCACTGACTTTGGTGTTTATTGTTATCTTGTTATGGCGTTTGGTCTCAAGAATGCAGGAGCCACCTATCAAAGGTTGGTGAATAGAATTTTTAAGGATCTTATTGGTAAGACTATGGAAGTCTATGTTGATGACATGTTAGTCAAGAGTCTAGTAAAGACTGATCATATAGCCCATTTAAGGGAAGCTTTTGAGGTCCTGAGGTACCACAAGATGATGTTGAATCCTACGAAGTGTGCTTTCGGAGTAGGATCTGGAAAATTCTTGGGACTGATGGTCTCAAAGAGGGGAATTGAGGCTAACCCGGATAAGATAAAGGCGATCCTGGACATGGAACCACCAAAAACTGTTAAGGATGTTCAGAAGCTTACAGGAAGGGTTGCTGCGCTAGGACGATTCATCTCCAAGTCGGGGGACAAGTGTTTGTCATTCTTCAAATCGCTAAAGAGCATCAAAGACTTTGTATGGAGTGAGGAAAACCAGAAGGCATTTGAAGAGTTAAACAAGTATATGGCCCAGGCCCCGTTGTTGGCCAAGCCAGTTCTGAGTGAAATTTTATTCTTGTACTTGGCTGTTTCAGAGAGCGCCTTGAGCGCGGTGTTGGTTAAGGAAGAACTGAAAGTCCAGAAACCCGTATACTATGTCAGCAAAATTTTGCATGGTGCTGAGTTGAATTATTCAACTATTGAGAAATTCGCTTTAGCCTTGGTAATGGCTTCAAGAAAGCTGCGTCCTTATTTTCAAGCTCACCAGATTGAAGTGCTAACAAATCAGCCACTGAGAAATATCATTCACAGTCCCAAGGCAAGTGGGAGACTGATTAAGTGGGCAATAGAGTTGGGAGAGTTTGATCTCAAGTATAAGCCACGTACGGCTATAAAAGCCCAGGCACTAGCTGACTTCGTGGTGGAATGTACCATACCCAACCAAGAAGTCGGGGGGCAGGAAGATACCATACCTCAAGACAAGGGAGTCGACAATGGGGACAGGGAGAAGGATGACAAGGAGAAAGAATATTGGGTTCTCTATTTTGATGGAGATGACAAGGAGAAAGAATATTGGGTTCTCTATTTTGATGAAACATCAAAAACAAATTCCAGTGGAGCAGGGTTGGTTTTGCAAAGCCCTGATGGGTTCTTAATTGAGTATGCTATGAAGCTAGATTTTCCAACCACAAACAATGAGGCAGAGTATGAAGCCCTTATAGCTGGCCTTGGTCTAGCTGGGACACTTAGAGTCAAAAACTTAAAGGTCTGTGGAGACTCGAAGCTGATCATATCCCAGGTAAAGGGAGAATTTGAGGCAAGGGATGATACGATGGCTAAGTATGTCCGCCTAGTATGGGCTGTGATGACCCAATTTAATGAATGCCATATTGAACACATTCCAAGGGAAGAAAATGTTAAGGCAGACGCGCTATCAAAGTTCGCTTCGTCTGAGATTGAAGAAAGTTCAGGAAGTGTGTACTTCCGTGTTTTGAAGACACGAAGCATAGATGTTAAGCTAGTGGCTCCCATAGGCTTGGGGACGTCATGGATTGATCCCATCAAGGCTCACATTCAGACCGGTTGGTTGCCAAGTGATGCAACTGAAGCACGGAAGTTAACTGTTCGGGCACTAAGGTACTCTTTGATAGATGGGATTCTTTACAAAAGATCTTTCGTGGTTCCCTACTTGAGGTGTCTCAGGCCCGATGAGGCACGCTTGGCTCTTGAAGAAGTGCATGAAGGTATTTGTGGACAACACTTGGGGGGCAGGGCCTTGGCTCATAAGATAACTCGTTTAGGCTTCTATTGGCCAGAAATGATGGCTGATGCCAAAGAATATGTGAAGAAGTGTGATCGCTGTCAGAAGCATGCACCAGTTGTTAGACAACCCCCCGAGATGCTGACCTCTATCAACTCGCCTATTCCCTTTGCCATGTGGGGGATGGATATTCTAGGGCCTTTTCCTATGGCCATGGCACAAAGGAAATTTCTGATTGTAGCCATTGATTATTTCACCAAGTGGATCGAAGCCAAACCCTTGGCCAAAATCACAACTAAGCAGGTTGCATAATTCCTGTGGGAAAACATTATGTGCCAATATGGAATTCCCCGTATCCTCGTCACTGACAATGGAACACAATTCAACAATGAGGAATTCAAGAAGTATTGTGAAGAAAATGAAATTGAGTTATGATTCACCTCTGTGGCTCACCCGTAAGCCAATGGGCAAGCAGAGGTAGCAAATCAGATAATCCTGGATGGACTAAAGAAGAGGATCGAGAAGTCAAGAAATAATTGGGTGGATGAGATACTTCCAATATTATGGGCCTACAGGACTACCTGTAGAGTCACGACAGGAGCAACTCCCTTCATGTTGGCATATGGGGCAGAAGCAGTAGTTCCAGTAGAGATATCACATTCCTCTCCAAGGATTCAGGCTTTCAATGCAGAAGAAAATGAGGAAGGGCAGAGGTTAGCCCTGGATTTAATCGATGAAGTGCGAGATAAAGCACATGCAAAGATAGTAGAATATCAGAAAAAGGCTTCATTCTACTACAACCTAAGGGTTAAAGAGAAGTTTTTCAAACAAGGTGACCTAGTCTTGAGAAAAATAGAGGCTTCTGGTGTCGGACAGAAAGGAAAGCTTGCCCCGAATTGGGAAGGGCCGTACAAAGTCAAGAGCGTTCAGGGTAGAGGAACCTACAAGCTGGAAACTATGGAAGGTTTTGAAGTCCCGAGGACCTGACACGCACAAAACCTGAAGGTTTACTACGTGTAAGATAGGCGAAGTACGATTCTCACTTGTCATTGTGACAAGTAGGTTTAAAAGCACCTTGAAGCTTTGCTTGCGTAGGATTTTATATTCCAGTAGAATTTACATTGTCTAGTTATTGTTGATTAGGGTCGAACCCATGCTGTGTAAGGTTTTGGAAAACCAGACTTCATATTAAAGAGTTTGAAATTATTTCTATCTAAGGATGTTTAAAGTTCAAATGCGTATTAAGATTGTAAAGTTAAAACAGAAAGAGGCAAGAAAAGCAACATATGAAATATAACCCCGAAGGGTAACAAGTTTAGATATGAATAAAGTTCAAAAAGAAGATATACAAAAAGTTAGGCCTTGGAAGGCTGAGATTCCTCAGAACCACTATCCGAAGTCTCCTCGGAAGTCTCAGTCATTCCTTCGGACGTCTCGGTTGTCCCCTCCGAAGTCCCTGTAGAGGTTCCCTCTGCAGGAGATGCTGGCTGTTGAGGAGCTGCTTTTAGAGACTCTTCCACCCTGGCCTTCTTAGCGACAGGCTCAAACTCCTCTTCGGAAGAATCTTCCTCCTCTCCATCCTTGATCATAACAGCAAGCTTCTCAGTAACACCTCCAAGCTCTGGAACCCGCACAGGGCAAGGAAAGGGGGAATGCTCAAGGACCTCTGGAAATTCATCCTGGATGGCCTCCACAGCAGCATCCCAGCCCTCTTTATAGCTAACCGGGTGAAGAAGGGCATCATGCTCCACCATCAAGTCCTTGAATTCTTGGGTGTCCATCCAGCCATCAAAGGCTTTGTCCTTCTGCGCCTTCAGAATGACATTTTCGGCCCGGGCCGTCTCCAGGTCAGAAGTGGAAGAGGCCAGTTGAGCTTCAAGGGCCTCTATTTTTTGGTTGGCCTCCTCCAACTTCTTGTTGGCATCTTCCAGGCCAACCTTCCAAGCCTTAGCTTGGTGAATGGCCCCTTGGAAATGGGCGTTAGCCTGCAAGAGAAACAGCGAAAGTTTAGAAAAGAAACATGGAAAGATAAGTACGAAGGGCATAACTAAAGGATGTACCGTCGCCAGAGCCTGGGCTCCAAATAGCTCATTCCCCTCTAAGTCCTGTTGAAGGACAAAATCTTGATAATCCACCGGGGAGATGGAATGCTTAGACCATTCCTTGGACAGCGCCGTGCTGCCCACAATTGAGTCCTTGCCCCGGATCCCCCAAGCAGGTTGAAAATAGGCCCCTGGCCTCTGCTTGGTGCGCAGAACTTGGCTGGGGCCTTCCTCATCTGGCTCCGTTGCCTGAAGAAGGAACTCGGGGAAGCGGTCACCCAGTCGAGGGTCTTTAAAGATCTTCCCGGCCCTCTTCATCCTGGTTGTCTCCAGGTCCTTCGGCTTGGTAGCCTCCTCAATCTTCTCAGCCACTGCAACAAACAAAGTCAGTTGAAAACCAATGAAATAAAAGTGCAGGAAATAAAAGAGGTAAGAAGGGGAACTTACTTTTCTTATAAACGGGCGAAAGGCCGCGTTCTACCAGAACGGTCTCCCGGATAAGGTCCCAAGAATGGGAAGTACCGTTGTCTTGCGTAAGGAGGTTGAAACCTCTAGCCTCCTCCTCAGACAAAGTTATGTCATTTGGGCTCCCGTCCACGGCCAGCCCAAAGGATGATCGAAACAAGGAGCCCCAATCTCCACCTTCCCAAATAACAAACAAAAAATCTTTCTTCCACCCCAAGTTGTTGTCAGGGATGGACTTCCCATTCACGATATGGGGGATAATGGGGCGCTGGTTGATAGAAACCCAACCCGGACTTTTATCAGGGTTGTTTTTGAACTGAAAAATCTTCATGAAGACAGCAACAGATGTGGGGACGTTGTGCTTGGCGCATTGCGACAGATAGCACAGAATCAACCTCCAGGAATTAGGGGGAAGTTGGTAAGGGCTGATGCCCACATCAGCCAGTAGCAAAGGAATGAATGGATGAAAAGGGAGTCTAATACCTGCCCTTAGAGTATCCCTATAGACGCATAGCGCGTCCTTCTTCCACTGACAGGCCCTGTTGGCCGAACCCGCAAGAACCAGCTTAAAAGGCTCCTTGATTTTGAAGCAGCCGCTCAACTTTTCCAGCTCCTTGGGATCCCGTAAAGCACTAATATGATCATGCGCATCCAGATGCGCATCAGACGGGTACTCGTCCCCTCGAGTGTTGATCATGTCGATTAAGGAAGTATACCTCGATCGAATAGGAAAATTGTTGGACTTTCTAGCCACGTTCATCTTGGCCAAGCGAGTCATTCTTTTGTCAGCCATCTGAAAAAAGTAAGGGGCACGTAAATAGGCTATCTTAAAATGGCACACAATGGAAAAATAGACACGAAAAGCAAAGGGAGGAATCTTACCTGAAGAAGCGCTCCTGAAAAAGGCTTTGAGCTCCGACTTGCTGTTATTGCTCTGAGAATCTTAGCAGGAAGATAGAGAAGAAAACTAAGAAATGAGAAAGTGAGGAGTAATAGCCTTTCCTCATTCCTTTATATAAGAGGAAAAGGGAGTTGAAGGGACGAAAAGCCCATTGAGAACAAAGGCCCATAGGAAAAAGACCAGAAAAAAGAATATTCCAGAATATTCCTAGGAATTCTAGAGCATTCTAAACAGGGTGTATTAAGCCCAGATCAATAAAAAAGGCCCAATAAAAGGGGGCCAATAAGATTTAAAAAGGCCCAATAAAAGAGGCCCAATAAGATTTGGAAAAGCCCAATAATAGAGGTTCAGTAAAATTTAATAAGGCCCAATAAAAAAGGCCAGGCCCAAATCCAATTAGGATTTGGAAAATACAATACCCTAATTTAAAGCTAAATGAAGAAGGCTAGTGGAAGACCAGGAACCAGGTCAAAATCCAGGTCGTGAATCCTGCCCGAAATCTTTCGAGCAGACACCCGAAAATAACGGGCAAAAAAGACCAGAATCCAGGTCGAATTCCAGGTCGTGAATCCTGCCCGAAATCTTTCGAGCAGACACCCGAAAATAGCTGGAATAACGGGACTGAATTGAGGTCGAAGCTTCGACCAGGAATGAGGTCGAATAAACCAAGCATTTTTCAAAAAATGGGGATTAAAAACCCAGGTCGAAGTTCGACTAGGATCCTAGTCGAATTCCAGGTCGTGGATCCTAGTCGAAATCCTTCGACCAGGAAGCAAGAAAGCCAAAGAATTTTCGAACAGGATTCAGGTCGAAATGTCGACTAGAATCCTAGTCGAAATCCTAGTCGATAGGCTCATGACAAGAAGCTAAAAAAAAGGGGTGGAATTTTCGACCTAGATCCAGGTCAAATTTTCGACTAGGATCCTGGTCGAATTCCAGGTCCTAGATCCAGGTCGAAATTTCGACTAGGATCCTGGTCAAATTCCAGGTCGTGGATCCTAGTCGAATTCCTTCGACCAGGATGGCAAGGCTGACCCCTATTTCGACTAGGATCCAGGTCGAAATTTCGACTAGGATCCTGGTCGAAAGAGGGCTGGAAATCTGAAAAATTCAGAAAATTAGGGAAAATCCTAGAAAATTAGGGAAAATCCCAGAAAATTAGGGAAAAATCCCAGAAAATTAGGGAAAAATCCAGAAAATTAGGGAAAAATCCTGGAAACAAGGGAAAAATTCCTGGAAATTAAGATAATTCCTGAATAAAAGGAAAATTCATTGTAAATGTGTAGGTCGCTCCACACTTTACGGAAAAACGAAACCCTGTAAGGGAACGAATAGACTTAACTTCTGCGAAACCTAATCAATGTTTCCCAAAAGTTGGGGGGCAAATGATAGGGATAAATAAATTATGATTATATAATTAAATACTGCATTAATTGTACAAGCTGTGGACTGCTAGGCCCAATAAAAAGATATATGATATTTAGACCAGAAAGGTTAAGCCTGATGGACCAGATCAGGCCTGATGGAATAAAAAAGGCCCAAAAGCCCTGGTTATTAATTATTTTCGTAATTAATTAATAAGGGAAAAATTAGATGTTGAGAAGAGTCCCGATAAGGATATAAATCCTTAGAGATTAGCCTCAAGGGGACCTAAAAGGATATGGAATCAGTTTCCTACTATCTAGGACTCCAAAGTCCATTCTAATTATGAGACTTGCCCACCAAGTCTCCTATATCAAGTCCAATTCAAGGACTCCCAACATCTATATAAGGGGCCTCACCCCACAAATCAGAACTACGTTTTTTTGGCTTGATTCTCTAATTCACAGAGATACGTAGGCATCTCGTAAAGGCAGATCGAGCCACGAAACACGAGAGCAGACATTAAAGGCCTTGAGTTCCCGAATCTTAGTAATAAATACAGCAAATAATAACCTTAGTTTTTTATCCATAACATTAGGGTTAGTTGAAGTTCATGGTATGGAGGGTAAAATGGTACATATGACTGGAGTCACGGTTGAACTCACAGTTGTAGTTGTTGTTGTTGTGACAGTGTGTTGTTCACTTGGTAAGTGAACCTCCATTGGAATTGGAGGGGAGTTGACCAGGTTATTGTCATGTACAATGGTCTCAAACCCTTGTTCCTCTTGCAGGGAACTGGCACTTGAATGTGCTAAAGTACTTGCCTTCCCGATAGGTGGATCATTGGCAATTGAACTCCTAGCTTCAATTGACAAAACAATTTCAACTAGGGTTTTGAGGGGAGTTGTTTCTTCATAGAAACCCTCTAATTGAATTGGAGAGAATTTGAGTAGCTCCCCCCTCAAGAGTACTACCCTCAAACCTATCAGTCTGTGAAGACTGTTGTGCACATGAAGGTGCATTGAAAACTTGCACAGGGTCTTCTGTAAAAACTGATGAAAACCCTATGTTTGTGATATGTCATCAAGGTGTACCTCAGTATGTATCCTTTCACCATCTATAGATTATGTCTGAGTGGTGATCACAGTTTCATGAACTGTGTCACTTGTTGTTAGCAGGACTTATGAAGAAGATTCAGTTCCTTCATTAAAATAAGAAGAAATTTGAGAAATATTATTTGTAAGCTTATGTGTTATTGTTTCCAAATCCCCATGAATTGATGAGGGAGTTTTAAGATATATGTTCTCTATGTGTGTGCCAACCAAATTACTTCTTTCACCCTATTGAGAGTGCTCAAGAGGGGGTGTAGACTTATTACATGGTGCATTTGGGAGTATACTTGATTCAATACTGACACCTTGTTGAGAAGGTGACACTAGAGTCTGTTTAGATCCCTATTGTACAACTATATCTTGTTGAGAAGATACACAGGTGGTAACATGAGTGGTCAACCCAAGGGTGACATTATTTCCGTTTGATCCTCATCATTCTCACTAACTAATATTAGTGTTAGTTGCTTCCTCTTCTTTTTACTAACTCCATCCTTTTGAGAGGATGAAGTAGTTGGTTTCCTAGCCTCTAGTAGTTTTGAAGAAAGGTTTTCAGCTGTGGAAGGCCGATGGGGGTTATCCTGTTTGGGTTCTTCTACAGGACCAGGAGCCATAGTTGTACTAGATATGGCACTTGTTCTCATATCAGGCATATGGTATGGGTAAGTTCTAAATTTCTACAACATGAAGTCAGTGACATTTAGACTCACCTTTACCCGTTTCTTTTAAATTAGTGAGCCAAATAGAATTTTGGACACTTGTTTGCAAATGCCTATTTGATTTCTATCTATACTTTTTAACATGTGTATGGCATTAACTTTATGATTTAAATTTGACACAATAAACCCTAGGAAGAAAATTTCCTTACCCCTGCTTACCAATGGCATAGTGAGCCTGGTGCTTAGCTCCTCTAAGATCCAGCTACCAACATTGAGATGTATGTCGTATGCCATGGAATGCACCAGTTTTTGGACCACCCTGGAGATGTTGTCATACCCAGTCTTCCTGCATGTAAAGGTCCTTAAAATTGAATAAAAAACAAAGGATCACTCCCTTCTCAGATTCTTCTTGTTGACCCTAGCCAGATTTATCTTTTCACTGTAGTTGATGAAGTCCATGAATTCATCTAACTCTTGAGTGGTAGAGGCCTCAACCAAATTGTCTGTAGGAATGCCCAGAACTTTGTTGATGTCATTAGCATTGAATTCTACAGCCAAACCCCTAATTGTGCAGTTAACCACCATGGAAACTGCTTAATTATCATGAACAATGGTGTTAATGACGACAGTGTTCGTTTAGAACATCCAAGTAGAGCACTACGTCTGCAGTTAGGGCCCCTGAAAGATAGGAATCAACAATAAACCTTACAAAGCACTTACAGTTAATCTGGTGCTTGAGTTGGATCAATAAAGCTAAGAAGTTGGTTCCATCCTTGGGGATAACAGCCCTCACGTTGTTAGCAGTCATTGAAGAGTTTGGGTTTTAGTGGGTAAGTATTTTAAGAGAGAAAAAGATTTAAATGGTTGAGAATAGTGAAAAATCGCAGAAACTAGGTCAATTGAGATCTCAAAAGCATAAAGAGGGGTTATGTCGAGATGTCTAAATATTTATAGGGTAGAGATATGACTTATCGACAAGAGAAGAATGAACAGTTAAGAATTGCTTGTAGAGAAGTCACATGACCTATAGAAAACTCATGTTGAGATGTCATTTTCCTGACTTTTATCGATAACTTGTAGTGACTTATCGAGATGTTGTACAAATACCCAGTTTGTCCTTTTGGACTAAATTATTCTAATTTATAGTGAAGAAATCAACATAAAATTAGAATTGATTTTATATCAAAAGTATTTTACTGAAATAATTTATTGAAATAAATTTTTTCAGTCCTGAGTTATCGAGAAGTCTAAAATTTGAACTATAGAGAACTCCATATGGATAAGTATATCGAGATCTCTATAATACTTGTCTAGAAGTCATAAAAAGACTTATCAAGAACTTTATCGAGAAGTCAGAAAATGACTTATCGAGAAGTCATTTAGACTTATCGAGAACTTAGTTCTCTACATACTTCTGATCTTTCTTGAGTCTGTCTTATATTAATTTCACATATTAATGATGTGAGCTAACATTTAGACAGTATCTCTTAGAATCGGAAAAATTTCAAGTTAGATTTTCTTTTTAAAGAATAAATATACAGAGAATTCTGAAATATTTATAGATCATATTCCAGTTAATTCCTAATCAAATCAATTTTTTTTATTTATCAGGAATTAATCTGCTGCAACTTGTTAGCTGAGTTCTTACCTTTAGGATAAATAATTTAACATACCAATTTCACTTACAAGTCTAGTAAAAGTTGCTTCATCCAAAGGTTTAGTGTAAATGTCAGCTAACTTTTTTTTTCAGTTGGAACAAACACAAGCTCAATATTACCATTTATAGCATGTTCTCTAATAAAATGGTACCTTACATTAATGTGCTTAGTACTAACATGATTTACTGGATTAGCAACAATAGATATTTTACTAGTATTGTCACACATTATTGGAATTGTTTGTAACACTAAGCCATAATCCAGTAGTTGATTCATAATCCAACGCACTTGAGCATAACAACTTCCAATAATGATGTATTCATCTTCAGCTGTGGAAGTTGACACAGATTGCTGTTTCTTACTATACCATGCTACAAGTCTTTGACCAAAGAATTGACAGCTTCTACTTGTACTTTTTATGTCTACCCTGCATCCAGCAAAATCTGCATCTGTGTATCCAATAACTTCAAAACCAGTTCCCTTAGAATACCACAATCCCAAGTTTGGTGTTCCGTTTAAATATCTGAAAATCCTCTTGACATTCATTAAGTGATTCTTTAGGATTTGCTTGAAATCTGGTACACAGACATGTGGCAAACATGATATTTGGTCTACTTGCAGTTAAGTAAAGAAAAGATCCAATCATTCCCCTATATTTTGATATGTCTCTACTTTTTTCCTTTCTTATCTTCATCCAATTTGGTAGTGTAGACATAGGGATTGATGCAGGTGACCAGTCCACCATTCCAAATTTCTTCAAAAGATCTTTGACATACTTGGTTTGGCTGATAAAGATTGCATCACTTCTTTGGCTAACTTGAAGGCCAAGAAAGTAACTTAATTCTCCCATCATGCTCATCTCATATTCATTCTGCACGAGTTTTGAGAATCTTTAGCATAGATTTTCATTAGTAGAACCAAAGATGATATCATCCACATATATTTGAACTAGGATGATGTCATCACCATGTTGCTTATAGAATAGATTCTTGTCAATTATACCTCTAGTAAATCCATGTTTGAGTAGAAATTCTGATAAAGTGTCATGTCATGCTCTTGGTGCTTGCTTCAATCCATAAATAACCTTTAAAAGTTTGTAAACAAAATTTGGAAATTCTGGATCTTCAAAGCCAGGTGGTTGTTGTACATAAATCTTCTTTTAATTCACCATTAAGGAATGCACTTTTCACATCCATTTGATATACCCTAAAATTTGAATGTGTAGCAAATGCAAGGAAAATTCTTATTGCTTCAAGCCTTGCAACTGGAGTAAAAATTTCATCACAATCAATTCCTTCTTCTTGTGAGTAGCCTTTGGCAACTAGTCTTTGCTCTGTTTCTTGTCACATCCATTTTCATTTATTTTGTTCCTATACACCCATTTTTTTCCAATGATGCTTATATTTCTTGGTACAGGAACCAGTTCCCAAACTTTATGTCTATCAAATTGATTTAGCTCTTCTTTCATATCAGTTATCCAATCAGGTTCAAGTAGAGCTTTCTCAGTTTTCTTAGGCTCAATTTGAGACAGAAAGCATGCATGCCGGAATTCATTTGCAGTGGCACTTCTAGTCCTCACTCCAGCGTTAGGATCACCAATTATAATGTCTCTAGTGTGACTCCTATCCCATTTTATGGTGTGATGATTTTGGTGACTAGAATTATCCTTATTTTCTTCATTATTGGCATGACTTGCAGAACTATCATCTCTTTCTCCTCCTGATTTTAGTGTGATGATTCAGGTGTGCTTCTTTCTTGAGGTGAATTCTCATTGTCAAACTTCATTGGTTCACTTATTTTTCCTCCAGCCTATTTTTTGTGTTGACTTCAGTTTCATCTTCAGAATCACTGTCAATATTGACATTTTCAAACCTTAAAATTTCAGCTTCATTTTCATCAAGACATTCTAACCTTGGATACTTGTCATCATAAAATGTCACATCTGTGCTCTCCATTATTTTCTTCTGCTCTAGCACATAGACTATATATGCAGTCCTTTCCAATGAATATCCAAGAAAAATAGCTTCAAATACTTTGGATTCAATTTTTTCAACATATTCAGAGTCGTCTTTTAGCACAAGCACCTGCTTCCAAACACATGAAGATGCTTACCAGTAGGCTTTCTTTTTGATAAAATTGAGTAGGATGACTTTCCAATATTTTTGTTTAGTAAATATATGTTCTTAGTATAACATGCGGTGTTAATAGCTTTTTCCCAAAAATTGGTTGACAGCTTGGCATCTTGCAGTATTGTCCTTGTAGCTTCAACTAGAGTTCTATTTTTCCTTTCAATCACACCATTTTTTGAGGTGTTCTTGCAGCTGAGAACTCTTGAACAATCCCTTTATCTTTGAAAAATTCACTTATAATTGCATTCTTAGATTCTTTACCATTGTCACTCCTCAATCTTTTGATAGAATTTTAATTTTTATCCTGCTTCTCAATTTTCTTTATGTGTTCAATGATGATGTGTGGAGTTCCATCTTTTGAATGCATAAATTCCACCCAAGTGTACCTTGAGTAGTCATCCACCATCACCAAAACATACTTCTTTCTAGATATGGACATGAAATTTATAGGTCCAAACAAATCCATGTGGATAAGCTGTAGTGGAGCATTTATGGAGTTCACATCTTTGCTTTTATGACTGGATCTCTTCATTTTTTCTTTTTGACAAGCTTCACAAACTTCATTTTGAGCAAATTCTAAAGATGGCATATCTCTCACCAATTTTCTTTTCACCAGAGTATTAATTGCTTTATAGTTCAAGTAAGAGAGCTTCTTGTGCCATTGTTTCTTTATTCACTAGATGCCTTGGTGTAGAAGCAACATATTATATCCTTGTTTGTTGAGTTCATGTATGCAACAAACATGCTTTCTTTCCTTACTCCTTTCAGAGCAATTTCACCAGTTTTCTTGCTTGTGATTGAGCAATTTTCTTTGTCAAATATAACTTTTAAACCTTTATCTGTAAATTGCCTAACATTGAGAAGATTCACTTGAAGACCAGCAACCAGTGCTACATCTTCAATGACAATATTTCCATAAATCAACTTGTCATATCCTATTGTGAATCCCTTGTTGTTGTCTCCAAAGGTCACCAAAGGGCCATCCATCTCCACAAACTGTGATAGCAAGGCTCTATCATACGTCATATGTCTGGAACATCCATTGTCAATAATCCATATGACTTTATTCTCCTTGCCCTGCACACAATGAGTTTTAAGTATGTTTAGCTACCCAAGGAGTATTGTGCACTTTGTTCTTTTTGACAGAGTTAGCAGAAGTAGAACTTGAACATTCAAAAGAAACAATATTCTTAGTTTGATCATTTTATTCCCTAACAATCTAACAACAAAATTACAAAAGGGGGTTGAATGGAATTCTGGTTTCTTTTGGAAATTTAAAATCTCTTATGAATATATTTAACTGTGAATGAATATGAAGTAGTGCGGATTAAAAGAATTCAACTATTCAAATATAACGTAATTAAACAAGACAGTTTAAAAACTTTCTAGTGGATTGATCTTTCCACCAGAGATATATATAGATTCGAGAACTTTGTGATGCAAGTATGCACATAGCTGCTTACAAGTGTTTTTACAAAGATGAATAGAGAGAATTCTTAACAGATGTAGCTTTTACTATTCCTCTGTTCAACTCCTATTTTTCACTCCTTCGATCGATAAATTAACACTTGATACACTTGGTTTATATACTACCAAGTTACATATGAATAAGACAAATAGTAAAAACAAGAATCTAGGTATATTCACATGTTTCTTCATTTCTCTATCCAGCATCTTTGAATATCTTCAGTTAAACATGTAAATGGAAATGTTTTTTGTTCTCTAAAACCTGCAAACAGGCTTCTACATTCCTTTTGTATACAATCAACCCATGTGACTGTCAAGTCACTTTCAACTGCTATTTGAATCTGTTATCCATTGAAACTATATCGCTATCCGTTGATACTTCTTTTGAGATATCCGTTAGGTCTCTAATGGATTATCCGTTGAAAGTGTCTTGAGTCATCCGTTGAAGCTTTAAGTTTATCTGTTGATGATGAATTCCTTAGCAGTTGACACTCTTTCACTTATATAAAATGACAAGGCAGCTTTTATTTACAATTAGCCAACCTATTTTGTATATCTTTCTAGTAGTCAACATGACTCATAATTCACTACAACTTCTAAGCTGTTTGTTGTATATAGAATTGTGCTACAAATTTGTTGAATACAAGCTACTCCATCAATTGATGGTTACAAAATTATTTAACTTATTTACTTAGAGTATTTTGTTAAGTTATCATCAAGCCTACAATATATTCATAACAATCTCCCCCAAATTATGTCTAATAGAATTATAAGAATAAATTCAGGTTAACTTGATGATAACAACACACCCTAATTATACTAAGACTGTAAGCAATAGATAAATTGCAAAATGCTTCAAATAAAAGTTGAATAAAGGAAGTTAAGTATAGTTACTTGTCATTTTAAGGTGCTCCTCTAGTCTGAGTCGATTACTTCTTTTTTCCTTGAATCCCTAGTCCTTTTTCCCAGCTTCTTGTCATTCTCTTTAATTTGGTGTTGGAGTTGTCTAAAGAATTCAGCTTCATTATCATCATTGAGATCCAGCATCTCCTGCATTTTTTTGAGTATATCATTGCTTGGTATTTGTAGCTGGTCTTCAAGTCTGAAAAATCTTCTGACACCCTTTTCATCTCCGAAATCCATCATCCAATAAGGTCTCAAATGCACTATATTACCATTATATGGGATAGTTAAAACTCTAGGCAATGCATTTGGATCTCTTCAGATTTTTCTGATTTGGCTGATCTTGCTAAGCTCTTCAATTTTGGTAAATTTGGTGAAGCCAAAATCCTTCCTCATTAGAGAGAACACCTTCAATAGGACATTGTAGCCTTCATTGAGAATTTTGTGTAAAGGCCAAGTGATCTTCTTGCTTCCCTTGTATTTAAACACCAATCTTTCTGGCAGCTTGTTGTAAGTATCAATTCCCTTACTTCATCTAGCTTATCCAAGAAAAGATTGATATCTGAAAATTCTTTGATGCCACAGATGAGTAGTTGATCATCTTTGTTGACTTTGGGCTTAGGTTTAGAAACCACTTTAAGTTGAGGTGGGTTTGACTTAACTTCTACACTTCTCTTCCTTGGATTTCTCTTTCAGGTAAAGGTAAACTATCCCAATCTATGGTTCATCCATAGGTAAGATAGGCTCACCATGAAAGTTGGTGCCTGGATGAACTTTGAATTCAACAGGCTCCTCAGTGGACATAGTTGGTTGACTTGTAGTTGTAGATTGAATTGGCTCAGTTTTCTTTTTAGTAGCACTAGCTGGCCTTTTTGCGTTAGCCTCTATTTCTATTCCCTTTTGCCCACTCTGGTTTTGCTTCCTTCTTATTTGGTTCATCAGCTAAAGTCTTCTCAGTTTTAGTTGAAATAACATGCATCTCAAGTTTTCTTTTAACTCATTTAATAGCCTGCTTTTTTTTACTTCTATGAGCTCCAAGTCTTATGTTTTCTTCTTCTTTAGCTTCCCCAAACTGAGGATGCCCAGTCATCACACAAATTATCTTTCCATATCTACATATTCTTGCAATTCTTGGTCTTAACATGGCACTTTTGGTGATCTTGAAGCTTGCAAGTGATGCACCCATCAGTTTATCTTCATCTTGCTTGGGAGGAGAATAATCAACCAACATTAGGTGCTTTGTTGATATTGTCACACTTGCTTGTCTAGGATTTAGCATTATAAAGTTGTTGAACTCATTCTTTATTGAGGGTTCACCCTTGTCTCCTTTTCCTACCTGCATATCATCTATGGTGATTAGCTTCTACTATGTGAAATGCTTCACAGATTGATCCTGAGTAGCAGTTGAGCCAAACACCTTCTCAATTTCATCATCAATCTTCTTCCTTTGCTCTTTTATCTTGAACTCAGATGTTGCAAGATTGATTAGATCAATGATGTCCAAGGCTGGTGTTATGGATTAAAAACTAAAGTATATGATTGCTGTATTTGCTATTAAGGAACGTGAGCTTCGAGGCTCGATTTGACTGCTCTTGTGCTTCGTGACTCGATCTGCCTTAACAAGATGCCTATGTACCTTGCTGATTGCCAATGATCAAGTCAAAAAACATAGTTCTGATTTATGGGGTGAGGCCCCTTATATAGGTGTTGGGAGTCCTTGAATTGGACTTGGTATAGGAGACTTGGTGGTCAAGTCTCTGAATTAGAATGGACTTTGGAGTCCTAGGAAGTAGGAAGCTGATTCCTTATCTTATGAGGTTCCTTGGAGGCCAATCCACAAGGATTTATGTCCTTATTGGGACTCTTCTCAATAGCTGATTTTTTCCCCTATTAATTAATTACGAAATTAATTAATAATCAGGGTTTTGGGCTTTCTTTGTTCCATCAGGCCTGATCTGGTCCATCAGGCCTGATCAATGTGTTAACCTTTTTGGTCTGAATATCATACATCTTCTTATTGGGCCTTGCAGCCCAAATCATGTGTAATTAATACAACATTAACTACATAATCAGGATTTATTTATTCCCTATCATTTGCCCCCCAACTTTTGAGAAACAGTGACTAGGTTTCGCAGAAGTTTAGTTCATTTGTTCCCTTAGAGGGTATCAGTTTTTACGTAAAGTGTGGAGCGACCTACACATTTACAACGATTAGGGTATCGGGGATTTTTCCTTTTATTCTGGGATTTTTCCTTAATTTTCTGGAATTTTTCCTATTATTCTAGGATTTTTCCTTAATTTTCTGGAATTTTTCCCTTTATTTTGGGATTTTTCCTTAATTTTCTGGAATTTTTCCCTTTATTCAGGGATTTTTCCTTAATTTTCTAGCTTAAAATCGATCAGGGGTCATACAAAATCGATCAGGAATCCTGGTCGAAATCGACCAGGATCCTAATCGATCTTACTGTGATATTGTCACTCTGGTCGATGGCATCTTCGATCAGGATTCATGCAAAATCGATCAGGATTCCTGATCGATTTCGATCAGGATTCTGATCGAACTAGCTCACAATAAACCACTCTAATCGATGGTATCTTCGATCAGGATTTGTGCAAAATTGATCAAGATTCCTGATCGATTTCGATCAGGATTCTAATCGAACTAGCCCACAATAAACCACTCTAATCGATAGTATCTTCGATCAGGATTCGTGCAAAATCGATCAGGATTTCTGATCGATTTTGATCAGGATTTTGATCGAACTAGCTCACAATACACCAATCTAATCGATGTTATCTTCGATAAGGATTCGAGCAAAATTGATCAGGATTCCTGATCGATTTCGATCAGGATTCTGATCGAACTAGCTCACAATACACCACTCTAATCGATGGTATCTTCGATCAGGATTCTTCTTCTTGTCGATCAGGACTTTGATCGAACTTAGTGAATTTTTACCCTTTTGATCGAATGAAATATCGATCAGGATTCTTTTCTTTGTCGATCAGGACTCTGATCGAACTAAGTGGCTTTTTACCATTTTGATCGTATAAAATATCGATCAGGATTCCTGCCTTTTGTCGATCAGGACTCTGATCGAATCATTTCTTTAAAATTCGGGTCGATTTTTGACCCTTCAGTTTCAATCCGTGCTTCTAGATTATTCTGATACTTCTCCAAATGGGCCTTTTTTCAAGCTCGGCCTGGCTATATGGGCCTAAAAATGCCTCGTATTCCGAGCATTTCGCTTATATAAGAGAAGTGAGAACTGAGAATCCTTACTTCACTCCTCATTTCTCAAACTTCCTCTCAAAACTCTCTTAGATTTCTCTCTTAAGAAGGTGATTTCCGGCGACCTCAGCCACCGCAGCTCCACCACCTTCAAGTTTTTCTGGGTTTCAAGCATTCATCCGAAGAATATCAATGGCGGATCGTGACTTGGCTCGTTTGGGGAAGATGAACACTTCCAAGAGAGGTACAAACATCCAAATTCAATCTCCGTATACTTCCTTAATCGATATGATAAACTCTAGAGGTGATGAATATCCCTCTTTATCTGAATTAGATTCGTATAACCATGGTAACACTTTTCATAAGTTAGAGGTTAGAATTGAGTCCATGAATACCCTGTATAAACTTCTGCCTCATCTTAGAATTACCCCAGCTGCCCCCGGGGATAGGACATGTAACTGGGAGGGGGATACCTTGTTTATTTATCGAGGAGCCTTGACCGCGGGTCTTAGGTTTCCATTTCACGAATTTATTCCTCGTCTGCTTGCAGATGTAAAATCAACCCTTGTCAACTTCCCCCTAACACATAGAGGAATATTCTCTGTTTTATGGTTCTTTGTCTTAGAAATAAGTTTTTCCTTTCCGTAGCTGTCTTTAGGAAAGTTTTCCAATTTTATAACAGTTCCATGGGTCAACCGGGCTGGGTTTTAATTCGTCAATGGCCCAAAATTCCCCATATTCTCGATAGCAACTCCATAGTCAAGAACAACCCTAAATGGAGGGATGAGTTTGTTAGGCTGACTTGGGTCGGGGGTGATTGGGCCACACTCTTCCGTAGGCCCTTTTGCAAAGTGTCAGATGGTAGTCCTGGTAGCATCAGGTTAACTGATGAGGAGGAGGTGGCCTATCAAGCCTTAATTTCAGATGATGGGAAAACAGACACTTGGACCCTTTTAGAGGAGTTTTCTTTGAAGAAATTTGGTCTCTCCCAGGCCAGTGATAAGGGTAAATTTCTACCTGCGTAGCTATTTTTTCCTTCCTTTTAATTGCAACTTTATTATCTTCTGAAGTTTAATATTCTTTCTACTTTTTCTTTCAGCTTATGAGGCCATTAATAATATCAACAGGCCCAAGGAGGGGGAATCTAGCCGCCAGAAGAGGGCCAAGCTAAACAGGGACCCCAGGGGCAAGCCTGATGCTCCCACCTTCCTTAGGCCCCACGTCCCTGTTGTGGAGCTGGGGGATGATGTGGATCCTCCACTCAAGGCTCACTCCTTTAGGCCTAACTGGGGCTTTAGGAGAAGTGATACGGTGGTTGGATCCACCAAGCATGCTAAGGATTGGTCATACCATTCCATCACTCCCCACGACTTCATTGACATCATTACGGGTAGTGACATTGAGACCATCGAGCTTCTGGGTTCTCAGGCCCAAGCTGCGGTAACATACTACTCTTTCTTTTTAAATTCCAACTTTCTTAAAAGGGTAACTCCGATGAGGTTGAGAAGGAGATGAATAAATGGGAGGAGAGAGCTAAGGTCCCGGAGAAGAAGCTGGACACAAAGAAGGAGGAGTTGGCTAAGGCTCATTCCGAGCTGGTGAAATTTAGGAGTGATAAGAAAACCATCATTGATGATTACATGGATTCTAATAAATTCAAGAATCTTATGGAGATTCATGATGAGGGTCTTTATTCCCTACAGTTTACCTAGGGATGGGATGCGGTCGTGAAGGCGGTTTCTAAGAGGCATCCGGGCTTAGTCGACCCTAAGGACTTTATAAGTCCTGAGCAGACTGAGACGGAGGACAGCATAGGTGCCCTCTTCAACTCCCCTCAGCCAGATGATCGCATCTTGGATCCTAGCACTACTTCTCCTCCTTCTTCTCCTGCGAAGGATGCTGAGAAAGAAGGTGCCGATAAGGAGCAAGGGAATGAAGGCTCCCGCATGGAGGAGTAGTTTTTCTAGTTTGTAATTTTATTCATAACTTATGCTTGAACTTTATTTGTATCAGAACTTGTTACCCTTCGGGGTTAATTTATGCTACTTTCTTATTCGCATCTTTCTCCTTTATCTTTCCAGCACTTAATATGCTTTTAAACTTGAACTATTTGGTCCTTTGAGTTGTGCAACACAAAGGTTGAAATAATTTCAACTTAAACATCCAAATGTTGAAATAATTTCAATTTCATTAAGAATATGAAGTCTGGTTTTCCAAATCCTTACATAGCATGGGTTCGACCCTTAACAAATAATGACTTTGATAATGCAAATCCTACTATTGTAATTAAAATATGAAATCCTACGCAAGCAAAGCTTCAAGGTGCTTTTCGGCCTACTTGTCATTCTGACAAGTGAGAATCGTACTCAACTGATTTACACATAGTAAACCTTTAGGTTTTGTGCATGCCATATTCTCGGGACTTCAAAACCATCCATAGTCTCCAGCTTGTAGGTTCCTCTACCTTGAACACTCTTTACCTTGTATGGCCCTTCCCAATTTGGGGCGAGCTTTCCTTTCTGCCCTATACCAGAAGCTTCCACCTTCCTCAAGACCAAGTCACCATGTTTGATGAACCTTTCTTTAACCCTTAGGTTGTAGTAAAACGAAGCCTTTTTCTGATATTCCACTATCTTCGCATGTGCCTCATCTTGCACTTCGTCAATTAGATCCAGGGCTAATATTTGCCCTTCCTGATTCTCCTCAGCATTGAAAGCTTGAATCCTGGGAGAGGAATGTGATATCTCCATGGGAACAACTGCTTCTGCCCCATATGCTAACATGAAGGGAGTTGCTCCGGTCGTGACTCTACAGGTACTCCTATAGGCCCATAGTATTGGGAGTATCTCATCCACCCAATTATTCCTCGATTTCTCGATCCTCTTCTTTAGTCCATCCAGGATTATTCGATTTACCACTTCCGCTTTCCCATTAGCTTGCGGGTGAGCCACAGAGGTGAACCGTAACTCAATTTCATTTTCTTCACAATATTTCTTAAATTCCTCGTTGTTGAACTGTGTTCCATTGTCAGTGACTAGGATGCTGGGAATTCCATACCGGCACATGATATTTTCCCACAGGAATTGTGCAACCTGCTTAGTTGTGATTTTGGCCAGGGGCTTGGCTTCAATCCACTTAGTAAAATAATCAATGGCTACAATCAAAAATTTCCTTTGTGTCGTGGCCATGGGGAAAAGCCCAATTATCTCCATTCCCCACATAGCAAAGGGGATGGGTGAGTTGATGGAGGTCAGCATCTCGGGGGGTTGTCTAACAACAGGTGCATGCTTCTGACAGCGATCACACTTTATCACATATTTTTTGGCATCAACCATCATTTCTGGCCAATGGAAGCCTAAAAAGATTATCTTATGAGCTAATGCTCTGCCCCCAAGTGTTGCCCACATATGCCTTCATGTACTTCTTCAAGAGCCAAGCGTGCCTCATCGGGCCTGAGACACCTTAAGTAAGGAACCACAAAAGATCTTTTATATAGAATTCCATCTATCAAAGAGTATCTTAGTGCTCGAACAACCAATTTTCGTGCTTCAGTAACATCGTTTGGCAACCAACCGGTTTGAATGTGAGCCTTAATGGGATCTATCCATGACGTCTCCAAGCCTATAGGAGCTACAAGCTTAACATCGATGCTTCGTGTCTTCAAAATGCGGAAGTATACACTTCCTGAACTTTCTTCTATCTCAGATGAAGCAAACTTTGATAATGCATCTGCCTTAGCATTTTCCTCCCTTGGAATGTGCTCAACATGACATTCATCGAACTGGGTCATCACAACCCTTACTAGGAGGACATACTTAGCCATCGTATCTTCCCTTGCCTCAAACTCTCCCTTTACCTGGGATACGACCAGCTTCGAATCTCCACGGACTTTTAAGTTCTTGACTCTAAGTGTCCCTGCTAGGCCGAGACCAGCTCTAAGAGCTTCATATTCTGCCTCATTGTTCGTGGTCGGGAAGTCTAACTTCATGGCATACTCAATCAAGAACCCATCGGAGCTTTGTAAAACCAAACCTGCTCCACTTGAGTTTGTTTTTGATGCTCCATCAAAATAGAGAACCCAGTATTCTTTCTCCTTATCATCCTTTTCTTTGTCCCCCTTATCAACTTCCTTGTCTTGAGGTATGGTATCTTCCTGCCCCCCGACTTCTTGGTTGGGTATGGTACATTCCACCATAAAATCAGCTAATTCCTGGGCTTTTATTGCCGTTTGCGGCTTATACTTGATGTCAAATTCTCCCAGCTCTATTTCCTACTTGATCAACCTCCCACTAGTCTTGGGACTATGAACGGTATTTTTCAGGGGCTGATTTGTTAGCACCTCAATTTGATGAGCCTGAAAGTAAGAACGTAACTTTCTTGAAGCCATTACCAAGGCTAGAGCAAATTTCTCGATAGTTGAATAATTTTACTCAACACCATGCAGAATTTTGCTGACATAGTATACGGGTTTCTGGATTTTCAGTTCCTCCTTAACCAATACAGCGCTTAAGGCACTCTCTGAAACGGCTAAGTACAAGTATAAAACTTCATTCAAAGCTGGCTTGGCCAACAACGGGGCCTGAGCCATATATTTCTTTAATTCCTCGAATGTAACACCCCCAAATCCGGGGCCGAGGATCCGGGTTGTCACGAGTTCCATTTCCCTTAATAACACCCAATCTTAATAAATTATCAACTACTCTGTACTGTGACCCCACAATAAACACACACACCACAAGTTATAGTCTCAGAGATGAATATCCAAAAATAATCACAAGTCGTTTTATTCCATAATTATATGCCAATACACCTTAAAAAGGTTTCTGAATAAATTTACATTTCTTTGCCATTATTACAATTCATAAATATACATAATCTGGTACATCAAAAGTTGAAAGCCTAGCCTATTGGTAGTTCCTACCTCAGCTACAGCGACATCAACGCCTATAGGAAACTGCGGAACATTTCCTATCCGCTCGCGAATTGGGAGCTTGGTCATGTTCATCTTTTCTATCTGTTGTTGTGTGATGAAAGAAGAAAGCAAGGGTGAGCAGCAAGCCCACCAAAATAATATGTATAATGATTAACTATATATTAGCCTTCTCATAGTACTCATGAAAGTCTTGGTCAAAAGAAATGGACCAAGTTTGATATCTTAATGCGATGAAGTCGCAAAATATTCAGTATATATACATATATACTTTTCAAAATCTTGGAAGTCCTCTTCCATGCATAATATACACAAAGTTCCAGTTTATAATTGTATAAAACTCTCGTTGCAAGGTGATCTCATATATCTAACCTTGTCTCAACATTTTTCTGAAAATCCTTGACATGCATAAGATAATCATTTGCTAGATATAAGTTTAAAAGATGAAGTTACAAGATACTCCAATATACTTATATCTTTTCCAAATACTACTTGAACTACCACCGTTCAAGTTATAATTAGTTTCAAAAGTTCATCACATAGATGAGACTACAAGATAAGATTTGAATAGATTCAATCTTTGAACATCATTATAAATAATAAAGTTACGAGATACTTCATTCAGTCCTGATATATATATACACCTATATATATACATTTCATACACTCCTTGAAAACCTCTGTTATGAAAATTATAAACAGAGTTACAATATCCAATGAATTTGGAAAGGAGAAAACCTTGGCATAAACCTGATATCTTGCTGATCAGGCAAAGATACCAATAAGTAACCTTTTCTACTAGTAGATGGACGAATTCCCCACTGGTCATCACCCTGGCCGCAATAGGACCTTATGCTGGACTGCCACTCAGCCACTTACGCATTTGATGGACTCCCACTGAGCCACTTACACTTTTATGGACGCCCACTGAGCCCATGTTGCTTATGCCGACTCAATAGATGGACTTACTTCCTGAACCTTGGGTAAGTAATCAATTCATTTATCAAAACAGCAACCTCGTTGTGAATATAAAATACACCACAGAGCCGGATCCCTCTGGTTTTGAGCGAGTATTTAAATCCCCTTTAAAAGGAAGATCTTAAATATATAAAAATGAGTTTTGGGATCCGCTCTAACTTTTAAAAATCATTTTAAAGACTCGAAAACACTTTAAAGAGTGTTTGGAGTAATGCTGATTTAATAAAGTAAATCAGTCCCAATATATTAGAAAATATCTGAATATTAATATTCAAATAATATTTCCATAAAGAATAATCTTTATACAAATAATTGAGGTAGAAGTTGTAAAATTTATACTTGAAATGAGTATTAAATAACCAAAGATATACTTATACGAAAGTACTATCTTTATTTGAATAATCAAGATAAGTTTGATTATCGACACCTTATTCTTTAATAAAATAAAGAATATATCTCAGCAAATAATCGGAGTCATAGATCCTCAAATGAATATTCAAATAATATTCATTAAATAATATAAACTGAGTTATAAGCCCTCGAATGAATATTCAAATAATATTCAATAAATAAAATAAAAGGAGTCATAAGCCCTCGAATGAATATTCGTAATAATATTCATTAAATAAAATAAAAGGAGTCATAAGCCCTCAAATGAATATTCGTAATAATATTCATTAAATAAAATAAAAGGAGTCATAAGCCCTCGAATGAATATTCGTAATAATATTCATTAAATAAAATAACAGGAGTCATAAGCCCTCGAATGAATATTCGTAATAATATTCATTAAATAAAATAACAGGAGTCATAAGCCCTCGAATAAATATTCGTAATAATATTCATTAAATAAAATAAAAGTTATCGAATAAACCTTATTCGATTAATAGTTTTGAAAACTATATCAATATATATATATATATATATATATATAATATACTCAGGAACATCGACTCCCGGTTTTAGAAAATGTTCACCTTTGGGTCCCCTATACTAAGGGTATACGCAACTACTGCTTATCTCTAGCATAGGTATTATGCAACTTATAAGCAATTGAATCAACAGATATATATCAAGATTACGAAACAGACATGCATATATACCATATCAGCATGCTCCAATATATCGCAAAATTTGCTAATAACAACCATGCACTTATCACAAGATAATGCATATACATATATTTACATCACAACAACAGTATAACGGGTAGAAAACTTGCCTGAGTGCTCCCGGATAGACTTAAGCTTAGAGTGGGTCCGATAACCTATGAACAACAACATAAGTCGGAATTAAACCCCGATCGCTTAAGAAACTAGACTTTAACCATTTAGAGTCCTAACGTTCGCTTTCGCGCTTAACGATTTACTTAAGTCGCTCGAGTACCCTCGGCTCCACCATTTTTAATAAATTAACCATTAAGGGTTTTAAGGCGATTCTTTCGCGAGTACCTTACCAACTGCATAATCCACTTTACATAATTGTTTATTACCTCAATTAGTCATTTAAGGTCCTTAACCAAGGTTTCAAAGTAAGGCGAGGGGTAATGGTTCGGTCGCGAAACGCCGTTACTTAAAACGGTCGTTTCTCCTAAACCGTACATCGGAATCAAACGAACTACATATCAAAACGAAGCTCGTAACATGAACTATCTAATCATGGTCAAAACCTAGCAGTGAGTTCACGGGTCCTAATGTTAAGAATAAAAACAGCCTAAAGTAAATCGGACATTACGGCGACTATGTTTACGCGATTTCCCAAAATTTTACCAACCAATTCAACACCAAACCATCACCAATCAATCCCAATACAACCATATGACCATATCACTCATCAACCACTTTAAACCATTTAAACCAATCTCAAATCATACCATGAATCATCAAGAACAACTAGTGCTACGTTTTAACTCCAAAATCAACAAAAGCACTTAACCACTAAGATCTCAACATGACAAAACAACTACTACACTTAATCTATCATTCCATCATCATAATCATTTATATCAAAAAATCTTAATACTAAGATCATGAAGAGTTATACCTTCCTTGAAGCTTTTAATCAAAGAAAGATCCTTGGAATGTCCATGGAAGCCTTAATATATGCTTAAGCTACCTTGACCTTGCAAATAAAATCAAGAATCAAAAATTTGTTCTTGAAAGTTATTATTCACCCTAAACTAAAATGATTTGTTTGAGATAGAAAACCTTTGATTCAAGCACTCAAACTACTTGCTCTTCTTAGTTATGAAATATAGGATCCAAAGAAACAAACCTTATAATTTTCCATGGAGTATAGCTTGTGTTTTGAATTTCTAATTCACCATTTTGGTGAAAAATTCGAAATGAAGAAGATGAAAAGGGGGGGGGGGAGAGAAGCTTGCTTTGTTTTATTGATCTTTGTGCATAAAAGGCTTGGTTGATATCCTTTTGTTTTGTTAATTACCTTTTAACCATGGTAAAATTTGTGTGGCTTGAAATCAACCAACAATACCTTCCCTTTGGTCATGCTTATATCATCCTCCTATGTCATCTTCCCACACTTGTCATCTTCTTGTTGGTGTGGTGACATCATCATCACTAATCTCTTTGATTAGCTCTTAATTACTTGGCTAATGACCGCTGATCTGTTATACGGTTCGCTTAACTTTCGTTCTCGTTTATCGTTTGAGGGATCATACCCGGGATCTTATTACTTGGGTTCCCTTAACCTTTCTCAATACATTATATTCCTTTTATGATCCTCTCTTATAATCCTTGAATTTAAATCCTTTTAATCATGTTACCTTATACTCAATTCTTTCGGTATCTGGTGGATTTTCGGGAAAAATCAAAGTGTTCGAATTTGGATTCTGACGATCTTTACATACACTTATATCTCATATAAAGTACTAATAAGATCTCAGAATAACAATAGAAGAACCCCTACATAGTGTGGCATGAAAAGTTTTCTTATTCAGCATAATCAGCAAAATCACTATTCATAAGGGTTTCAAAAAAAATTCAAAAAATTGGGGTTATTACAGTCTCCCCTCCTTAAAAGGATTCCGTCCCGGAATCGGATAGAAAATGAATAGGGATACTCCCTTAGCATTGCACTTTCTAACTCTCAAGTAATTTTCCCACATTGTGGTTCTACCATCGAACTCTGACTAGTTTGATAACCCTTCTCCTAAGCACTTGTCCCTTTTCAATCTATAACCCTTCCTGGTTGCTCCATATAGGTTACGTCGGGTTGCATGTCTATGCGCTCATATGCCCCTATTTATCTGGCATCTGAATTACACTTCCTTAACATTGATACGTGGAACACGTTATGAACTTGTTACAGGTTCGGGGGTAGGGCTAGCTCGTATGCTAACTTCCCAATATGTTTTAGTATATCCAAGGGTCCAACAATTCGTGGACTTAAACTTTCTTTTCTTTCCAACCCTCATCAATCCTTTCCAAGGGATACCTATAACATCACTAGGTCCCCTATTTCATACTCTTTGTCCTTTCGAGTCAAATCAGCATACCTCTTATGTCCATCTTGGGTTACTACCAGCCGTCCTCTGATTAGATCTATTATATCCCTGGTCCTTTGGACTACTGTGGGTCCGAGCATCTTGCGCTCTACAACTTCATCCTAACATAAGGGAGATCGACATTGTCTTCCCTCAAGGATCTCATAAGGCGATATCTCAATACTGACATATGATCTATCGTCGTAAGAAAACTCAATCCGTGTTAAGTGATCATTCCAAATTCTTCCAAGTCTATTGCATAGACTCTTATTATAGCTTTTTGCGCTATAGGTTTTGCTTCTCAATACCCACTCTTTTCCAGTTCGTAATCGCTACTACCTTCCGTTCCTAATATTATACTGGTTATACTTTTGCTCGTTAGCATTCTATAACCTTTTAATAACCACGTTAACCTTAGTATCACTAACGCGTTAGAATCGGAATACCACCATACTTGGTACCACTTCCTTTCTAGCTGCCTCCATCTTTGAAAGCTTGATCCATCATATAGAAGTAAAAGAATTCATTGAGAGATCACTATGATCATGAACACTTGTTACATTGCATAGTTAGTACAGAAGGTGGCCAGCCTTTAGTACTTGACAAGCAATTAAACAATAGCTGGTATCCTACTCGGCTTCTATCACACAGATAGATAGTCATTCGGCAATACCTCCCCTTCTGGAAGGGTTGTTCTTCTCAGTTTATATGAAATGAAAAGAAGAGAAAAGAACGAATTGAAGAGAATTGTATATATGAAAAAAATATACTGCCACAAAATATCTAGCTTGGAACCTACCTCTGAACTATAGAGGTTTGTCATAGGAGAATAAAACATATGTGTATATATATCAAGTATTATCGCATCGCATTTCACATGCCTAAATATTTTTGCTATTCCGTCCATCGTTCTATGGACCCATGCTCTTCCTCGAACTTATACACAATCACCTTTGAAACTCCCTCGATATCGAAAATCGAATCTGGGATCTCATTCTAGACATCATTGTTACTAGAATTCTATGCTTGCACCGCAACCTTCCTCATATAGTAATACGACTCTCTTTTCATAAGAGGGAATAAATATTCAATAGGTAGATACTCTACTTAATTAGTCTATCAATGATAACTTATACACTACCACGACCAGATTAGTAGTACTCAATCTCAACATCCATTCCAATACAACTCTCACGGTTGTAATCAGCTCATTACTCGCAGAATCATTGATGCATTACTATGGTCCACCACTGACCTATTGTCGTCATTCACTTTCCATGAAATCTTAATATCTAACCATACGGAGTCCATACATGTCGTATAGAATACTTCTAAGGAGTTAACATAATCACCAATCATAATTCATGAAGAACACTCCAAACTCTGACGTACTTTCATGACATGAAGTAGATAAAATTGCAGAAGAGTTTCAGTCAAAGCAACGATAGCAGGTTAATACCATTCTTAATCTTATGCCTTAAATAGAAGACTTAACTCAAGGGTTCGTCTAGTCCTTTTTGAAACATGGTCCTGGCTTATCTCAAGATAGTATCTTCTGAGATAGATAGCCCGCTCATGGCAATTACACGAATTAAACCTTTACCAACTACTGTTACGGTTGGGTATTGCACAGTCATCAGAAGGAATGTCAATCTTCCAAACCATAATACAACCTTCTTAGCTTTAACCATCATCACTGTATTCCTTTGGCACAAGCGCCTATAATTATCCTCTTACCTTTAAAGTGTCGGCCACCTCTTTGGCCTTTCCTGATAGTAAAATTTCCTTACAGTCAATATCATTTTAACCACCTCCAAATAAATTTTCTACCTCATTTCAATCACAGCTTATGTGAAGATGTTTTCCTTAAAATCTGATGAGTAAAAAAAAATATCACCATTTTTCCATAAGTTATTGCCTCAGTCTTTAGAGGTTAATCACTGTCACGACTGACTCTCAATCATACTTAGAACATCTTTTATCTTAAGTCCTAATTGACTTGAACAATTTCGACCATTACTGGTTCGATCCATACTTTCTCGTGGTTTAACACGTGCCCCACTTGGCATCATTATAATTACGTCATATTTCCTTTATCAACATTTCTATTCTTGAGAATTTTGAATATTACCTTTCTTTCTTGTAAAACCTCTTCGGTTATTTTTGAATCATTCCTCCTGTATTCCCTAGATACAGGGCATATCAAGATACCGTTTATTAATACCAGAATCATTGTCTATGTGTTTCTGAAAAATTTCTCCACTGATACTTGAAGGTTGTTATTACCTTAATCCTTTCCAATTCATACTGTCAAAACTCATACTATCCCTATTAAGGGTGAAATGCCAACCTTTATGGATTCCCCTAGGATTCATTTTAAGTTACTGATGTTTTATCCTTAATTCCACCTTTAAAAAGGTACATGCATCCTTCCATGGATAAAGTCATATATCCCTGATAAGGGTGTCTTATTCAATCATTCCCACCTCGATAGTATATGCCTAATTTCACAATAACATCTGTATTCAAAATGAGGTCAATCAATATGGCCTCCAAAAGATAACAACGGTTATCCGCTTTTATTGCCTAAATTGGGTAACGATACAAGGGTGTTCTGGAAGATATTGGTCGTGTTCAACGTGAACTTCTTCTTAATAATTCCTTATTTACTTTTGTTGTTTATCTCAACAGTCATCTCAATGTTGGGATATCTTTCATACCTGGCGTCTCCCTTTATTGGTATCAAGCCACCAGTCTTACACTTCATATTCTTGAAGGTCACTTCCTTCATCCAATTTTCCTAATTTCTTACTTTCTTGACTCCTCAGTCCATCCGCGTTTCCTTATTAATCAATCGATCTATCTCAGAGTTTCATCGAATACTGTCAACTTCAAGGGAATTAACTATACGTATCGCTTACGCCTTCAAACCTTGAATTTATCTCATGATCAGTCACTTCATAACCTTGGGAGTTACTTTCCCGAAAACAATTGACTGAACTTTAATCAGTTTATTCTAACCTCTGGCTCCGTGCCTTCCTTGGCCTTTCACCAGCGGGTGGCCTCTCTCTTAGGAGGGTAAGTGACAAAACAGTCTTTTGTGATTCGTCAATCATTTAGAATCTCAAATGATTCTTATATTTCCTTTAGCCAGGCTCTTGCCTCGACTGGGTCAACCTGTTCCTTGGAACTCTGAGAGCTTAGCGATTTAAAGGTCATGAAAGAATTTCCTACCGCATTGTTTCCTCAAGGTGGTGGTTGGGGATAATAGTCTAAGTCTTTTTTAGACAGGTCAATGAATTGTCATATAGGAGTACCGTCTCGGGTCTCCTTTCCTTACTCGACTTTCTGTTTCCTTAGTATGAAATGTTTCATCCTTCTCCCATACTTGGGGTTATCTTATACGTTAAAGTCCTCATTTTCCACTTCATTATGTTATGGGTTCCTTCTATCTTGATGGCGACCTCCCTGACTATCACGTTTAGGGTTTGCTCTAAATCTTATTCCTCAAACTAGCTTTTGTCTAAGATTTCATCTTTAGGCTCTTGAACATTTGGAACCCAAATTCTGTAGGAATACCTCATTATTCCCTTATCATCTTTCTTGGTATTAATCTTTTATCTAATTGTTGGCTCTCTGCCTTCATTCATCACTTTTTCTGGCACAATATATTCTTTTCTGATAATTCGGACTGTATTGCAATCTCAAACATCTTTTCGGTACCGGCTCCGGTTACCTTCACTTCTATTTCCATTTTCTCAAAATCTCTTGTAAACTCTCTCAAAGACATTATCATCTTGAGTCTCTCCTTTTTACTAAGGGCATCAGCCACCACATTGGCTTTCCCCGAATGATAAAGAATCTCATAATCGTAATCCTTGATTAGCTCTAACCACCTCATTTGGCGCATGTTGAGCTCTTTTCTGCGTGAAAATGTACTAGAGCACTTATGGCTTAGGTAATTCTCGCACTTCTCTCCATACAAGTAGTGCCTCCAATCTTTAGGGCAAAACTATTGCCATGAGCCCAAGCTCATAGGTGGGGATATCGAATTTTATATTCCCTTAATTTTCTTGACGCGTATGCGAGTACCTTGTTGTGCTGTATAAGAGCACCCTAATTCCTTATGCGAAGCATCAATACAAACCACAAAATCTCCTTTTTCCATCCGGCAATGCCAACATAGGGGCCATCACCAATCTTTGCTTCAGTTCTTGAAAGTTGTTCTCATATTTCTCTGTCCATTCGAACTTCTCAGTCTTACGAGTAAGCCGCGTTAAAGGGGCTACTATCTTTAGGAACTTGAACGAACCTCTGGTAGTAACCGTCCAATCCTACCTCTGGTAGTCGCCCTAACCATAGTCATTAATTCCTCAGTGGTCCTTTATTCATTCTTGTCAGGATCCTCCACGGGATTCTTCTCAGCAACAATCCCTTCTAGGATAACATCCTCAACCGCTACATCCTCAATATGAACATCATCCGGTCCCGCGTTAGGACACTCTATCGGATCCATAATCTGATCTCCAATAAGTAATAAAACATCATCGCATTGTTGCTCCTCAACCTCAGGGTTCGGAGTCCCGCTACCATATACGATAACGAACTACGCTTCTATCACGATATTTATAAGGGTTCCCATAAGGGTTTTAACTGTCAGTACTACGTTAGGTAGTCCGACTATGAACTTGGCAAGAGTTCTTATTATCTTAGTGAACTTTTTATCTTAACGTCACATCATCTCTGAGGTTTATAACGCTTAGCTCTGATACCACTTCTGTAACACCCCCAAATCCAGGGTCGGGGATCCGGGTTGTCACGAGTTCCATTTCCCTTAATAACACCCAATCTTAATAAATTATCAACTACTCTGTACTGTGACCCCACAATAAACACACACACCACAAGTTATAGTCTCAGAGATGAATATCCAAAAATAATCACAAGTCGTTTTATTCCACAATTATATGCCAATACACCTTAAAAAGGTTTCTGAATAAATTTACATTTCTTTGCCATTATTACAATTCATAAATATACATAATCTGGTACATTAAAAGTTGAAAGCCTAGCCTATTGGTAGTTCCTACCTCAGCTACAGCGACATCAACGCCTATAGGAAACTGCGGAACGTTTCCTATCCACTCGCGAATTGGGAGCTTGGTCATGTTCATCTTTTCTATCTGTTGTTGTGTGATGAAAGAAGAAAGCAAGGGTGAGCAGCAAGCCCACCAAAATAATATGTATAATGATTAACTATATATGAGCCTTCTCATAGTACTCATGAAAGTCTTGGTCAAAAGAAATGGACCAAGTTTGATATCTTAATGCGATGAAGTCGCAAAATATTCAGTAAATATACATATATACTTTTCAAAATCTTGGAAGTCCTCTTCCATGCATAATATACACAAAGTTCCAGTTTATAATTGTATAAAACTCTCGTTGCAAGGTGATCTCATATATCTAACCTTGTCTCTACGTTTTTCTGAAAATCCTTGACATGCATAAGATAATCATTTGCCAGATATAAGTTTAAAAGATGAAGTTACAAGATACTCCAATATACTTATATCTTTTCCAAATACTACTTGAACTACCACCGTTCAAGTTATAATTAGTTTCAAAAGTTCATCACATAGATGAGACTACAAGACAAGATTTGAATAGATTCAATCTTTGAACATCATTATAAATAATAAAGTTACGAGATACTTCATTCAGTCCTGATATATATATACACCTATATATATATACATTTCATACACTCCTTGAAAACCTCTGTTATGAAAATTATAAACAGAGTTGCAATATCCAATGAATTTGGAAAGGAGAAAACCTTGGCATAAACCTGATATCTTGCTGATCAGGCAAAGATACCAATAAGTAACCTTTTCTACTAGTAGATGGACGAATTCCCCACTGGTCATCACCCTGGCCGCAATAGGACCTTATGCTGGACTGCCACTCAGCCACTTACGCATTTGATGGACTCCCACTGAGCCACTTACACTTTCATGGACGCCCACTGAGCCCATGTTGCTTATGTCGACTCAATAGATGGACTTACTTCCCGAACCTTGGGTAAGTAATCAATTCATTTATCAAAACAGCAACCTCGTTGTGAATATAAAATACACCACAGAGCCGAATCCCTCTGGTTTTGAGCGAGTATTTAAATCCCCTTTAAAAGGAAGATCTTAAATATATAAAAATGAGTTTTGGGATCCGCTCTAACTTTTAAAAATCTTTTTAAAGACTCGAAAACACTTTAAAGAGTGTTTGGAGTAATGCTGATTTAATAAAGTAAATCAGTCCCAATATATTAGAAAATATCTGAATATTAATATTCAAATAATATTCCCATAAAGAATAATCTTTATACAAATAATTGAGGTAGAAGTTGTAAAATTTATACTTGAAATGAGTATTAAATAACCAAAGATATACTTATACGAAAATACTATCAATGAGTATTAAATAACCAAAGATATACTTATACGAAAATACTATCTTTATTTGAATAATCAAGATAAGTTTGATTATCGACACCTTATTCTTTAATAAAATAAAGAATATATCTCAGCAAATAATCGGAGTCATAGATCCTCAAATGAATATTCAAATAATATTCATTAAATAATATAGACTGAGTCATAAGCCCTCGAATGAATATTCAAATAATATTCAATAAATAAAATAAAAGGAGTCATAAGCCCTCGAATGAATATTCGTAATAATATTCATTAAATAAAATAAAAGGAGTCATAAGCCCTCAAATGAATATTCGTAATAATATTCATTAAATAAAATAAAAGGAGTCATAAGCCCTCGAATGAATATTCGTAATAATATTCATTAAATAAAATAACAGGAGTCATAAGCCCTCGAATGAATATTCGTAATAATATTCATTAAATAAAATAACAGGAGTCATAAGCCCTCGAATAAATATTCGTAATAATATTCATTAAATAAAATAAAAGTTATCGAATAAACCTTATTCGATTAATAGTTTTGAAAACTATATCAATATATATATATATATTTAAATATATATATATATATAATATACTCAGGAACATCGACTCCCGGTTTTAGAAAATGTTCATCTTTGGGTCCCCTATACTAAGGGTATACGCAACTACTGCTTATCTCTAGCATAGGTATTATGCAACTTATAAGCAATTGAATCAACAGATATATATCAAGATTACGAAACAGACATGCATATATACCATATCAGCATGCTCCAATATATCGCAAAATTTGCTAATAACAACCATGCACTTATCACAAGATAATGCATATACATATATTTACATCACAACAACAATATAACGGGTAGAAAACTTGCTTGAGTGCTCCCGGATAGACTTAAGCTTAGAGTGGGTCCGATAACCTATGAACAACAACATAAGTCGGAATTAAACCCCGATCGCTTAAGAAACTAGACTTTAACCATTTAGAGTCCTAACGTTCGCTTTCGCGCTTAACGGTTTACTTAAGTCGCTCGAGTACCCTCGGCTCCACCATTTTTAATAAATTAACCATTAAGGGTTTTAAGGCGATTCTTTCGCGAGTACCTTACCAACTGCATAATCCACTTTACATAATTGTTTATTACCTCAATTAGTCATTTAAGGTCCTTAACCAAGGTTTCAAAGTAAGGCGAGGGGTAATGGTTTGGTCGCGAAACACCGTTACTTAAAACGGTCGTTTCTCCTAAACCGTACATCAGAATCAAACGAACTACATATCAAAACGAAGCTCGTAACATGAACTATCTAATAATGGCAATGGTCAAAACCTAGCAGTGAGTTCACGGGTCCTAATGTTAAGAACAAAAACAGCCTAAAGTAAATCGGACATTACGGCGACTATATTTACGCGATTTCCCAAAATTTTACCAACCAATTCAACACCAAACCATCACCAATCAATCCCAATACAACCATATGACCATATCACTCATCAACCACTTTAAACCATTTAAACCAATCTCAAATCATACCATGAATCATCAAGAACAACTAGTGCTACGTTTTAACTCCAAAATCAACAAAAGCACTTAACCACTAAGATCTCAACATGACAAAACAACTACTACACTTAATCTATCATTCCATCATCATAATAATTTATATCAAACAATCTTAATACTAAGATCATGAAGAGTTATACCTTCCTTGAAGCTTTTAATCAAAGAAAGATCCTTGGAATGTCCATGGAAGCCTTAATATATGCTTAAGCTACCTTGACCTTGCAAATAAAATCAAGAATCAAAAATTTGTTCTTGAAAGTTACTATTCACCCTAAACTAAAATGATTTGTTTGAGATAGAAAACCTTTGATTCAAGCACTCAAACTACTTGCTCTTCTTAGTTATGAAATATAGGATCCAAAGAAACAAACCTTATAATTTTCCATGGAGTATAGCTTGTGTTTTGAATTTCTAATTCACCATTTTGGTGAAAAATTCGAAATGAAGAAGATGAAAAGGGGGGGGGAGAGAAGCTTGCTTTGTTTTATTGATCTTTGTGCATAAAAGGCTTGGTTGATATCCTTTTGTTTTGTTAATTACCTTTTAACCATGGTAAAATTTGTGTGGCTTGAAATTAACCAACAATACCTTCCCTTTGGTCATGCTTATATCATCCTCCTATGTCATCTTCCCACACTTGTCATCTTCTTGTTGGTGTGGTGACATCATCATCACTAATCTCTTTGATTAGCTCTTAATTACTTGGCTAATGACCGCTGATCTGTTATACGGTTCGCTTAACTTTCGTTCTCGTTTATCATTTGAGGGATCATACCCGGGATCTTATTACTTGGGTTCCCTTAACCTTTCTCAATACATTATATTCCTTTTATGATCCTCTCTTATAATCCTTGAATTTAAATCCTTTTAATCATGTTACCTTATACTCAATTCTTTCGGTATCTGGTGGATTTTCGAGAAAAATCAAAGTGTTCGAATTTGGATTCTGACGATCTTTACATACACTTATATCTCATATAAAGTACTAATAAGATCTCAGAATAACAATAGAAGAACCCCTACATAGTGTGGCATGAAAAGTTTTCTTATTCAGCATAATCAGCAAAATCACTATTCATAAGGGTTTCAAAAAAAATTCAAAAAATTGGGGTTATTACAAATGCCTTCTGGTTTTCTTCACTCCATACAAAGTCCTTAATGTTCTTTAGTGACTTGAAGAATGACAAGCACTTGTCTCCTGACTTGGAGATGAATCGTCCCAGCGCAGCAACCCTTCCTGTGAGCTTCTGAACATCCTTGACAATTTTTGGTGGTTCCATGTCCAGGATTGCCTTTATTTTATCAGGGTTGGCCTCGATCCCTCTCTTGGAGACCATCAATCCCTAAAATTTTCCAGATCCTACTCCGAAAGCACATTTTGTAGGATTTAACATCATCTTGTGGTACCTCGGGATCTCAAAAGCTTCCCTCATATGGGTTATATGATCAGTCGTTACTAGACTCTTGACTAACATGTCATCAACATAGACTTCCATAGTCTTGCCAATAAGATCCTTAAAAAATTTATTTACCAACCTTTGATAGGTGGCCCCTGCATTCTTAAGACCAAAAGCCATAACAAGGTAACAATAAACACCAAAGTCAGTAATGAATGATACCTTTGGAATGTCATCCTTGTGCATCTTGATCTGATTGTATCCACTAAATCCATCCATGAAGCTCAACATCTCATGCCCAGCAGTGGCATCTATCAAAGTATCAATCCTTGGTAATGGAAAACAGTCCTTTGGGCATGCCTCATTCAGATCAGTGAAGTCTACACACATCCTCCATTTTCCATTGGCCTTTTTCACCATTACAGGGTTTGCTAACCATTCCAGAAATTGTATCTCCTAAATGAAACCAGCCTCCAAGAGCTTCTCAACTTCTTGTTTAATAGCTTCTTGCCTTTCCGGAGCAAAGCTTCTTTTCTTTTGCTTCACTATTTTTCGATTGAATCCACATTCAGCTTGTGAGTGATCAGTTCCGGATCTATTCCTGGCATATCAGCTGCCGACCAAGCGAACACATCACTATTTTCTTGCAAAAATTTCACCAACTTCCCTCTAAGGGGTTCCTCGAGCTTGGCTCCAATAAAAGTCACCTTCTCAGGATCTTCGGGGGCTAAAGGAATTGAAACCAAGTCTTCTGCAGGCTTTCCTCTTTTCTCATCATTCTCTCGGATATCTAGCTCTTCAATAGGAAGAACCTGCCCCCAACTCCGTCTGCCCTCAAAGAGGCCACATAACAACTTATAGCCATTTTTTGATCTCCTCTCTCTTCTCCAATCCCATCTCGGGTGTGGCACCCTCCAAACCCGGGTCAGAAGTTTGGGGTCCACACACACACCTTATTTATAACCTGCTTATAACAATAATAAAGATAATAATAATATGCAGTGGCCCTACTTACCAACCACCATGGACCGCAACAGGTTAAAGTATGCACACAAGCCAAACACACTATTATATTACAAACGTTCAAATCCCAACTATTTCAAACTCAAAAATGAGTATTAAACATTATTACAAACTTTTACAGACTTAAATTATCCCAAAAGAAGCCTAATAGCTCAGCTCAATCAACCCGAACCCCTAGCTCTCGCGCTGGACTGGGATCCTCGGTACCAAACGGTTCCTTCTTAACTGGAAAAGAACAGAAACAATATCGCACAAATGAGCTAACTAGCTCAGCAAGTCACAATGACAAAACTGAGAATAATGATCATCAGGTGAACATGGTTATGATATCAAGTGAACAATGGATTATGATTTAGAATTGGATAATTATATTTTTATGTTAAAAACCAAGGTTAGGTTGCTGATCAGTCACGCACTAACCCCGAGCAAAGCACACAGCACTGCTCTAACTACTGGATCCAAGGCACACATTGGCCTAACTTGACCATTATATGGTCTGACCACGAATCTGGTCCATAATTTTATAAAAACAATCCAATTCTAACATAATAACAGAATAAGCAATAATAAACAATAACCAGAATCATTAACAACATTTGATGTTCCATAATGAAATGGTTTTAATCTGCATAAGGATCAAAAGAGCATTTTCAAAGTTTGGATGCTAGGTAATGAAAGAATTGGCTAACAATGAATCAATATTTCAGGGTTTAAAGGATTTGGTCTTTCCAAAGTGTAAAATACAAAGGTTTGAATGTGTAAGCAATCTGGTTCAATGTTTAATATTTAGTTTGTATGTATTTGTGGAGTAGTATCGTATATTTGAGGTTCGTGTTTGGGTATACAACAATCAATGGTCTAGAAAGAATCAGGTTACGGCTCAAGATCAATAACTGGACTCAAGGTTTAGGGTTCAGTGCTTCAAAGCACTTACAATATAAAACAGGAATATCAATCACGACAATATCTCAAGAAAGTTCAGAACACTTGCCTGGTATTAGCTTACTACACTGCACTCGTTTCCAATCTCAACCGTCTTACTCCTCAACTACCTGTTTCCCTTTCCTACGCCTTGCCTCTTCTGCCCACATATCATAAGCATCTATCAATATTTAACTCATAGAATTCTATTCAACACATACTTCTATCTACCCTTTGTTTCACCCAAATCTGATTAACGGATTGAAAGTTACGCAATAAACCAGTAAACATCGAATATACAGAAGGACAGTCAACCAACAAGTTACATATAACACATAACACGTCACATAATCAATGATATATCATTTATAAATAAGTCTCGGGTCATAAACAGGCTTTCAGATATTTAAAATGATTTTTAAAACATTTCTCGGAATTAAAACGGGTCGTTGGATTAATTTCAGAATAATAAACAAGGTTCGGTTGGCCAATTCTGGCTCCGAAACAATTTTATAATAATTATCGAGCCTTGGAAATAATTTAGAATAATATTTTAAAGCTCGAAACTATTTTTCGAAATTTTTAAATCATTTTTAAATAATTAAATCTAATTAAATAATTAATTAAAATCAATTAATAATTAATTAAATCAATTAATCAATTAATTTTCGAATTAATTGACCAATTAATCAATTAAAAATTAACTGAAATTAATTAACTAATTAATTCAGATTTATTTTTGAATTAAAAATAATTTTCGGAATTAAAATAATAATTTTTGGAATTTTCAGAAATTAAAATCAAATTTTTATAATAAAAATAAATAGGAAATATGATTTTTGAATATTTTTAAAACAGGAATCCCAAATTTGCAAAGTCTGGAAACTTCAGGGACCTAAATGTTTCTTCCCCAAAAGTCCAGGGACCTGTTTGCAATTTTGCAAACTCGCGCCGTCGACTCGCCGGAGTGTGGCCGGAGAACACGATTCCGGCCACCTCAGGCCACCAAACTGTCCAGAATTAATCTACAGGTTACCAGCAACTTATACATGCAATCAAAATTCATTAATCATCCCTGTCCTGGGCGGAAAATGGCCAAGAACATCGCCGGTTTCCGGCGAACTTCGGAAAACTTCAAAACACAACTCCCTTCAATTCACTAATCCTCTATTAACGAGCTATATACCAATCGATTGCAAATTTCATAAGGAACACAATCCACTATAAATCAACAGCTAATAACCCCTAAATCAAAACCCCCCAAATTTCAATTGAGAACATTCATACGGGTTATAAACCCTAATTTTAAAATTCGAAAATCAAACTCAAATTTGAACATGTTATTGAACTCCAAATCAGACGTATAATATATCAAAATCATCAGGAAAATAAGCTCTACAACATGCAATTATCAAATCATACAAACAATCATCCGAACAAAAATTCATATTTTTAATAAAATTAATTTGAAAATAAACAAAAATATAGAAAATAAACCTTGATTTCTGCAGTAAAACGAAGCTCAGAATCTGGTAGAACACTTCAAATCCTTCGTTTTGGTTACTCAAGCTTTGAAAACAGAGATCGGTAACGCCTTCGTTTTGCTGTTTGATTCTTAGAACAATTTATGAAATTAGGGTTTTTCTCTGAAAATTATAAAATTAACTATCTGCAAATGATTTTGATACGAAATAAAATACTGGAAAAGGCTATTTATAATTACGAAAAATTAGTATCCCGTTGGATCATTTTGGATATAAAACGGTACGTTTATTTATAAAAACAGATCCAAACGGTATCGGTTTTCGGGATAATTATCCAAACCAGTATAATTTGTACTGCGGTCTTGGTCTCAACGCCTGGTTACACGTACTACGAGGTGATAATTGGGATAGTTTAATAAAAAGCTCCCGTTTATCGAAAATACGGGTGTTATTGATTTACCGAAATGAATATTGTATCGAAAATGTTGCGCCGGGACCCGCGCAGAACAAACCGTACACCGGATCGAAAAAGTCGAAACATGGAATATGCTCGGAATATTACAATTAGGTTAGGAAGGAGTTCTCAGAAGAGTTTCGGGTTCCAAAATTGTAACAACGGATGATGTCGGTTGGTTCCCGTTTTTATAAAATAGATTTTAAATACTCGGAAAAAGATTTTATAAATTTCATATGATCCTTATAAATCCATAATTCAACACAAAAATAATTAGAAAGATATGACAATTATCTATATTTTATTTTGGACATTTAAAAATTAAAATACTCAATTAATATTATTTTTAAATATCCAAACACAGATAACACTTAACAATTAATTCACAGAATAGATACTGAACACAGATAATAATTATTTAATAGCAAAAATAATTACACGATATATCCCGGATATTACATCGGGTTGGAAACTTCATAACTGAATGATAGGAAGAAGGGACTGCCTTGAAGGCGCGTATCCCTGTTCTTCCCATGATAGCGTTGTAAGTCGAACTAGCCTTCACCACCACAAAATCCAACATCTGAGTTGCTTGCCTTGGTTCCTGTCCTATGGTTGATGACAACTTGATTATTCCTTCTACAGGGCATTTCACTCCCGCGAATCCATATATCGGCATGTCGGTTGGGGTTAATTGGGAGTCATTATATCCCATCCTTAAAAAGGTGTCATGGAGCAAAATATCCACTAAAGCACCATTATCCACAATGACCCTTCTTACCCGGCTGTTCCCTATTATCGGGGTTATGACCAACGGGTCGTCATGGGGAAATTTAACACCATCCAGATCAGAATCATCAAAAGACATTGTTACTCATGTCCTGGCACTCTTCAGGGCTTCCCCAACAATATGCATAACTTCTCGAGCATACGCTTTCCTGGAGTTTTTGGATAACCCAGCAGCATTTGGTCCTCCAAAAATTGTGTTGATCACAGGCCCTCGGGGGCGCGGTCCTCTGAAGATTGTATTTATCACCGGTCCCCTAGGTTGGGGATTTTTCCCCTGATCTTCTTGATCTCTCCTTCGATTATTAAAGTTTTTTCTCACATTGTCATTTCTATCCCCTCCTTCTCCAGTGTATTTGTTCAATCTTCCTTTTCGAATGAGGAACTCAATTTCATCTTTTAGTTGTCTACACTCATCGGTGTCATGACCAACATCTTTGTGAAATCTGCAATACTTGCTCTTATCTAGCTTGGCAGGATCAGCCTTCAAAGGCTTAGGCCAACATATATCTCGATCTTTCTCGTTTTCCATCAAGATCTGGCTCCTAGGGGCATTCAGCTTAGCGTATTCAATGAACTTTTGCCCATGTCCTCCCTTCTTGGGGGTTGAATCAGTGTTTTGCTCGGTTCTAGGATACTTGTCCTTAGCGATATATTCCAGGTCAGTTTTCTGCTTCTTGCCTCCACTGGGCTCATTACTCACTACGGTCTTCCTCATGCTCTCTTCCACCTTGATGTACTTCTCGGCTCTATCTTGGAGCTGCAACATGCTTTCAGGGGGGCGTTTTTCCAAAGACATCTTAAAGAATTCATCCCTAGTTCCCTGCTGCAGTGCTATCATGGCTACCTTGTCATCAAGGTCCGGGACTTTTAAAGCCTCCTTTGTGAAACGATTCAGGTATTATCTCAAGGATTCCTTTGCTCCCTGTACAATGCTCATGAGGGATGCTGAGCTTTTCTCATGCACTCTCCCGCTAATAAACTACTCAATAAAAGCCTGACTTAATTCTCTGAATGACCCGATAGAGTTTGGGGGCAAACGACTATACCACCTTTGAGCCATACTCGACAGGGTTTGGGGAAAGGCCCGACACTTAATAGGATCATTCACGGGCTGCAACAGCATTGCATTAGAGAATGTCCTAACATGATTAGCGGGATCTCCCGTGCCATCATAAGCTTTGATAGTTGGCATCTTGAACTTCCTTGATATATGGGCATTCATTATTTCTTCAGTGAAGGGCGGAGTAGGATCATCAGGATCTCCAAGGGGAAGAAGATTGCTTGGATCAGCCCTTGGGACAACAACCCTTCTCTGTACTGGACCGTCCAGGTCTATGATAGGAGGAGGATTTCTCCTCCTAGGAGGTACTGGGGGTCTGGTGGTCTGGTACACCTCCAAGTCGCACCTCAGCCTTTGAATCTCAGCTTCGTAAGCCCTGATCCTTTCCTGCACTTCTTGGGGATTCGTCCATTGGGTGCTTTGAGGACGTTGGCTACCATCAGCCATCGGCTCTTTGCCAGCACATCTCCTTCTTGGGGCTATTTCATCATCCGAAGATTCGGAGTCTCTCTCAGTGTAAGGACCAGAAAATTCCTGATCCTCAGGGATAGGAGCCAAACCTCGTATGTATGGGGGCGATCGCCCTCGCGCTTCACTCCATCCAGCATGTCCACTTCCTCCAACCTCGGGGTAAAGGGGCATCCCATAAGGGGGATTAGTAGTCACAACAGTTGAATATTCTTACCCGATGGGTCGAGAATTCACAGGTGCATGTAGTTGTTGAACTTGGGTATTCGTACCTTGAATAGCCGAGGGAATCGTCCCTTGTGGCTGAGGTTGAGTTGCCCCTATCTGGGCTTCTCCTTGGGTAGCTGCATAAGTTGAATGAGGAGGTATCTCCACGGTTGACGAAATCACTTGGGTTGTCCCTGATAGTGTTCCTTCCTCAAGAGCTCTAATTGTTCTCCGTGTTCTTGCCATGGTTGTTATTGTGTTTCCCATAGACGGCGCCAAATGTTATGGATTAAAAACTAAAGTATATGATTGTTGTATTTTCTATTAAGGAACATAAGCTTTGAGGATCAATTTGACTGATCTTGTGCTTCGTGACTCGATCTGCCTTAACAAGATGCCTACGTACCTTGCTGATTGCCAAGGATCAAGTCAAAAAATGTAGTTCTGATTTGTGGGGTGAGGCCCCTTATATAGGTGTTGGGAGTCCTTGAATTGGACTTGGTATAGGAGACTTGGTGGACAAGTCTCTGAATTAGAATGGACTTTGGAGTCCTAGGAAGTAGGAAGCTGATTCCTTATCCTATGAGGTTACTTGGAGGCCAATCCACAAGGATTTATGTCCTTATTGGGACTCTTCTCAATAGCTAATTTTTCCCCTATTAATTAATTACAAAATTAATTAATAATCAGGGTTTTGGGCTTTCTTTTTTCCATCAGGCCTGATCTGGCCCATCAGGCCTGATCAATGTGTTAACCTTTTTGGTCTGAATATCATACATCTTCTTATTGGGCCTTGCAGCCCAAATCATGTGTAATTAATACAACATTAACTACGTAATCAGGATTTATTTATTCCCTATCAGCTGGTGGCTTAGAGATAGTAATAACTTGTACTATCACCTTGCTGACTTGAATATGCACATCCTTCTCACCCTTTTTGTTATCATCAAGGAAATTAGGGTTTGAAGTTTGAGCAGCCACCAACAGTTGAAGTAGTTGAGTTTGAGCTTCTTGATTTGATAGTATCTTGGTAACTGAGCTCTCAACAGTTTTTATTCTTGAACTCAATGCCTCAACCTTCCTATTTAGATCACTTTCCTTTTTGAGTTTCTGTTGAATATCCTTCATGTTGACTTAGGAAGCCTGATCTCTTTTTTCTCATTGAGGTCTTTCTTGACTATATCAATGGTATTTTTGAGCTTATTCACATCTTGATTTCGTTTAAGAGTATGAATTTTGTGCAGCTGTAGAGATTCAAGATGGGCTTCTAGAAGACATCGGGTACTAGCATTATTGGGAGCTTGAATGGTTGATTGAGTTCCAAACTGGAATTTTTGCAGATGAACTAAGGTCTGCATCTCCCCCTATGTCCATGCCAGCTACATCAATATCTTCCCCATTTAACTCATCGGAATAAGAGCCACCAAAATCATACTTAAAATCATCACCAGCTGTAGGTGGAAGAGAATTGATTGCATTATTTTCTCTTAGCATTGAAGCTGTAGTATTTACCAGATTAAGTGTCCTCTCTACTTCCTCATTGCCCTGAACAGCCAATATTTGGTAGGCTGTAACAGGATGAGTAAATGTCCCATTATTTAGTGAAATAAAATCTATAACAACTACGTATTCTTGTTGATATAGTCTTTTCCTTTCAGCCTCTATGACATTCATTGACTCACTTGCAATAGTTTCCAACCTTATTCCTTCTATACCTGCTTTTCTCTTATTTCCTCTCTCTCTGTTTACATCAAGGTCTCCCCTTGGCTTCCCACCCTCATACCCTCACCTTCACCATCTAAGGTGGGATTCCTCTCACTCACCTTTACCATGCTGGAAGAAATAAAATGTGAAAGTTCACTCATTTCCTCTCTTTTTTCCTGAGAGCAACTCAGCCTCTCACTCAAGTCACTCCCTTCCCTCAAACCTAGGAGTGATTGTAAAACTACTAAATCATCTATACTTGTCACATTTTTGGATATATTAAGTTGTGTAGAGACTGTCAACGGATAAATAATATCCGTCAAAGTAGCAGTTGTCAGTGTCAACGGATAATTGTTGTTAAGCTTATTAGTCGAGGGACAATCACTTATCGATGGATGAGTAATATCCGTTGAAGTGGTAGAAATAAAAGAGTTAGGAGTTGAAACTATGATTGACTATATGGAGATTGATTTTAGATTTTTATGCACAGACTCTTCATTAGTTTCTAAAAGGAAGGGAAAGTGAGCCAACAAATCATCAATAAGATGATATTCACTTGCTGTAAATTTTGGCTCCTCCAAGAATTTAAAAGATGTAGAATCAGGAATTGATGTGTTTGTCATGTCCACATCCAATGGGTTTATGGGAAAGTTGTGTGTGTATAGTGTATTGTTAATGAGAGATTTTGGTCGTGACTCCATATTTATTGGATCCATATCAACCTGACTTTGAGATGGTGCTATAACTGAGTCTTTGACTGCAGTTGGCACAGTGTGTGCACCATGTGACTCCCCCGAAGGTTTCAACTTCTTCTTTCTGATATAGGTTTGTATTGGTCAGTTGTGTCCCTTCCCCTTGCCATGTGCTCTTGGTTGAGATCTTGTGTCAATAGCTTACATCCTTTGAATAGGATGAAACTAGTGATGATCTTATTTCCTTATTAATCACCATAATCTGTTGGGAGACTGTGATGTGGCTGGTTTGGGTCACACTTTCCTCACCCACCTTATCTTTAGGGCTTTTTTTATTTTCACCCTTTCCCTCACCTTGCTTGTAATAACCCCAATTTTTGGAGTTTTTGAAACCCTTATGAATAGTGTTTTGCTGATTATGTGGAATAAGAAAATTTTTCATGCCACACTATGTAGGGGTTCTTTTATTGATCTTCTGGGATATTATTAGTACTATATGTGGTATATAAGTGTATGTAAAGATCGTCAGAATCCAAATCCGAACACTTTGATTTTTTCCCGAAAATCCACCAGATACCGAAAGAATTGAGTATAAGGTAACATGATTAAAAGGATTTAAATTCAAGGATTATAAGAGAGGATCATAAAATGAATATAATTTATTGAGAAAGGTTAAGGGAACCCAAGTAATAAGATCCCGGGTATGATCCCTCAAATGATAAACGAAAACAAAAGTTAAGCGAACCGTATAACAGATCAGTGGTCATTAGCCAAGTAATTAGAAGCTAATCAAAGAGGTTAGTGAGGATGATGTCATCAAACCAATAAGAAGAGGACAAGTATGGGAAGATGACATAGGATTGATGACCTAAGCATGACCAAAGAGAAGTGTGTTGTTGGTTGATTAAGAACCACACAAAAATCACCATGGTTAAAAGGTAAATAATTAAAACAAAAGCCAAAAACAACCAACCAACAAATCATTTCACCAAAACACAAGTTGACTTCACTTTTCTTCAAGAAAAGCTCTCGGCCTCTTTTCCATTTCAAGAAGAAAAAAACCAAAATCCAAGTTCCAAGCTTCATTAATTAGTGAGGTAATTATCTAAGACTCCTTGTACATAGATATGGATATCCTATAAGTTTAAGCTTTAAATTCCTTCACAATCTCTTCCAATAATTCAAGGAAGAAGATGGTGAATAGTAACTTTCAAAAAATAACTTTAGTTTTCTTGAATTTTTATGAAAGTTTAAGGTTATACAAGCAAGGATCAAGGTTCTTTAGGCATTCAAAGCTCTTGTGTTGTGTTAAGAAGCTTCAAGAAGGTATAAACTCCAAACCCTAGCTTTAGTTTTGAGTATTTAGGAATGGTTATGATTGATATAGTATATGTGAATCATGATGCTTGTTTGTTTAAAGTTTGGTTGAGTTTGTAGAGATTTTGATGGTTGAATCTTGGTTATTAGTTAATGAACCTTAATATGGTTAGTACCTTTTGTTGTGATTGAATGAGTGGGTTAAAACATGAAGTAATGGACTGATGTGGTGAGGTTTGGAGGGATTTTGGGTTGTAATGTTGATTGTGGGTTGATTGTGGATTGATTTGGAGTTGTACAAATTTGGTAATCGCGTAAACATAGCCGTCATAATGTCTGATTATCCTAGACTGTTTTTGTTCATAAAATCAGGAGCCGAGAACTCACTGTTAGGTTTTGACCATTTCCATGATTAGATAGTTCATGTTACGAGCTTCGTTTTCATATGTGGTACGCTTGAATCCGATGTACGGTTTAGGAAAAATGACCGTTTTAAGTAACGGCGTTTCGCGAACGAACCATTTCCCCTCGCCTTACTTTGAAACATTGGTTAAAGACCTTAAATGACAAATTGGAGTATGAAACATTTATGTAAAGTGGATTAGGCAGTTGATAAGGTGCTCGCGAAAGAATCGCCTTAAAACTCTTAATGGTTAATTTATTAAATATGGTGGAGTCGAGGGTACTCGAGCGACTTAAGAGAATCATTAAGCGCAAAGCAAGCGTTAGAGTCTATTTGGTTAAAGTATAGATTCTTAAGCGACTTTGGTTTAATTCCAACTTATATGTGGTTTATAGGTTACCAGACTCATCCCAGGACTTTTACCACCCCCAGTCGCTCAGGCAAGTTTTCTACCCGTTATACTGTTGTTGTGATGTATACATATGTATATGTATTATCTTATGATAGATGCATGGTGGTTAATTAGAAAATCTTGCGATATATTGGAGCATGTGATATGGTATATATGCATGTCTGTTTCGTACTCTTGATATATATATTGTTGATTCAATTGCTTATAAGTTTCATAATACCTATGCTAGAGATAAGCAGTAGTTGCGTATACCCTTAGTATAGGGGTATACCCTTAGTATAGGGGACCCAAAGGTGAACATTTTTTAAAATCGGGAGTCGATGTTCCCGAGTATATTATATATATTTATATATATATAGATATAGTTTTCAAAACTATGAATCGAATAAGGTTTATTCGATAACTTTATTTTTATTAATGAATATTAGTTTGAATATTCATTCAAGGGCTTATGACTCCGTTTATTTTATTAATGAATATTATTTTGAATATTCATTCGAGGACATATGAATCCGTTTATTTTATTAATGAATATTATTTTGAATATTCATTTGAGGACATATGACTCCGTTTATTTTATTTAATGAATATTATTTTTTGAATATTCATTCGAGGACTTATGACTCCGATTATTTACTAGTTATTATTCTTTATTTTATTAAAGAATAATGTGTCGATAATCAAACTCACTTTTGATTATTCAAATAAAGATAATACTTTCGTATAAGTATATCTTTGGTTATTTAATATTCATTTCAAGTATAAGTTTTAAAACTTCTACTTCAATTATTTTTATAAAGATTATTCTTTATGGGAATATTATTTAAATAATAATATTCAGATATTTTCTAATATATTGGGACTGATTTATTTTATTAAATCAACATCACTCCAAACATTCTTAAAAATGTTTTCGAGTCTTCAAAATGATTTTAAAGGTTAGGGCGGATCCCAAAACTCATTTTTATATTTAAGATCCTCCTTTAGAAGGGAATTTAAATACTCGCTCAAAACCTGAGGGATCCGGCTCTGTAGTGTATTTTATATTCGCAACAAGGTTGCTATTTTGATAAAAGAGTTTTTGATTACTTACCCAACACTCGGGAAGTAAAATTCTTGGAACAAGTTAATCCATTAACAGGCATCGCCTGGGAAATATCGGTGAGTTCTCCTTTTCAACTAGATATGACTTCTTGGTGGAGCCGTATCAACAAGTTTCTACTTGGGGAAAGGGGGGACGAGCTTTACGTTTCAGAGTCATGGATTTCATCTGACCTAGGAGTGGCGTAAGTGGTCGAGTGGCGCCGGCCCAGCCTTATTATATTGGCCCAATTGGCCTGGAAGTTCCGCTAAGACGGTCCATTCCTTAGGAGTCCAGTGTTCGGTTGATAAGTAAATCCGACAGGTTCTCCTCTACATGTAGAAAATGGTGGGGTTGCACTACTGCGACTGATCATCGGGAGTGGTCTTCCTGGCGCGGAAAACTCCCGTAATGAGTTCATCATCCAGTTGGATATTTCTGCAACACTACCCAGAGCACTTCGATAGAAAGGCTACGGCTGGGCGATTGTTGAGTGTTGGCAGGGTCGAGTTTTCAAAATGATGTTTCCATCAAATGAAGTATCTCGTAACTTCGTTTCTTTTGAATGATATTTCAAAGATTGATTCTATACAAGTTATGCCTTGTAGTCCCATCTATGTGATGAACTTTTGAAACTAATTATAACTTGAACGGTGGTAGTTCAAGTAGTATTCAGAAAAGATATAAGTATATTGGAGTATCTTTTAACTTCATCTTTTAAAATTATATCTAGTAAATGATTACCTTGTGCATGTCAAAGATTTCAGAAAAAACGTTGAGACAAGGTTAGATATATGAGATCACCTTGCAATGATATTTTTATACAGTTGTAAACTGGAACTCTGTGGATGTTATACATGTCAGAGGATTTCAAATATTATGAAAAGTATATATATGTATGTATATATATACTGAATATTTTGCGACTTGGTCGCGTTAAGATATCAGCTCGGTTCATTTCTTTTGACCAAGACTTTCATGAGTACTATGAGAATGCTCATATATTGTTAATCATTATACATATTATTTTGGTGGGCTTGTTGCTCACCCTTGATTTCTTCTTTCATCACACAACAACAGATAGAAAAGATGAACAGGACCAAGCTTTCGATTCGCAAGCGGTTAGGAAACGTTCCGCAGTTTTCTGGAAGCGTTGATGCTGTTGTAGCTGACGTAGAAATTACCAATAGGCTAGACTTTCAACTTCTGATGTACCGGACTTATGTATCTATATGAATTGTAATAATGGCAAAGAAATGTAAAATTATTCAGAAACCCTTTTAAGGTGTAACGGTTTATAATTATGGAATATAAGGACTTGTGTTATTTTTGGTATTCATCTCTGAGACTATAACTTGTGGTGTGTGTGTGTGTATATTGTGGGGTCACAGTACGCAGTAGTTGGTTGACTGTTAAGATTAAGTATTGATAAGGGAAATGGAACTCGTGACAACCCGAATCCCCGACCCCGGATTTGGGGGTGTTACAGAAATGGTATCAGAGCTAAGCGTTATAAACCTCAGAGATGATGTGACGTTAAGTTAAAAGTTCACAAAGATAATAAGAACTCTTGCCAAGTTCATAGTCGGGCTACCAAACGTAGTACTGACAGTTAAAACCCTTACGGGAACCCTTATAAATATTATGATAGTAACATAGTTCATTCTCGTATAGGGAAGCGGGGCACCGACCCTGAGGTTTAGGAGCATCAGCATGAGGATGTTTTATTACATGTTAGAGATCAAATTGTGAATCCAATAGAGTACCCTAACGAGGGACAGGATGAGATTCATATTGAGAATGTTGCGGTTGAGGATGTTATCCCGGAAGGGATTTTTGCTGAGGAGGATCTCGTGGAGGATCCTGACGAGAATGAAGAGAGGATCGCTGAGGAATTAATGACCGTAGTCAGGGCGACTACCAGAGCAAGAATGGCCGCGAGGGTGGCACTGGAGGATGAAGAGTTACCAAGGGCACAAAGTTTAATGAGGGCAGGAGGAGTGGGGCCTTCCACGACACCAATTACACCAGTATCAGACCCTCTTCCAGAGGTTCCTGTAGACACCCATGAGGTTCCACCAATTCATGTTCCCTCCCTTGTACAGAGCCCAACACCTACTGAGGAAATGCCACCATTATCTCCTGCACCATTGTCACCTGATACCGTGCTTGGTTATCCATTTGGATCCCCTGGGCCTGTACCACCTGCACCCCATGGACTGCTAGATGCTACCACTCAGGCTTCTCTTATCGCCGATTATTATATGACTTTGGGTGGCCTGTCTGAGGCCCGTAATGTTAGGAGTGATCTGTTGGATCGACTTACTGCACCGAGGATTGAGGGCGGGGTACTTCCGGCAGGACTAGCTTATAGCATGGAAAAGATTGAGGCTACCACCCGAATTACAGCTAGAGGCCATCTTGAGGGTCAGGTTGATCCAGCTCTACTTGCAACTATCTTAAACCTCATCACCTCTGTGATGGAGCAGGTTAGGGATGTCGTGCGTTCCCGCATTTCTTGATCCATGGTAGTGTGCAGAGCCAGAGCGATCAAACAAGGGTTTCATGTAGCACCACTTTTGGAGGATTAGCCGAAGTTATGAATGATTAGTTTTAATGACTAGATGATTATCTATGGTAGTACTTTTGGGATAGAAGCGATCAGATCAAATGATGTAATTCTCTTTAATGTGTTCAGTTGAGGTACCCTCGAACAAATGGTTATGTATATATTCGTTAATTTCAGTTCAGATCAGTTTGTTTGTGATAAGTTCATATTGTTAATTGCACTATTAACACTTAAGAGAGTGTCATGAAGTTTATAGAACTTGAGAATTCATAATTTGCAATCATGCAAGGACAGAACGAGGGAAAGACTTAAGCAAAGTAAATAAGACAAATATCCAGAGATTCTCAAAAAATTTCCAAGCATTATGCCCCCATGAGGAATAAGATTAGGGGAAAACCTTGAATGTGATAATCAGGGAGGTCGTAATTAAGATATAAGGATCCCAGAATATAATGAAGTGGAAAATGAGGATTTTAAATTAAAAGATGGCCCCAATTATGGGGAGTAGGAAGAAATATTTAGACTGAGAAAACAGAAGTCGAGCAAGATAGGAAGAACCAGGATGGTACTCCTATTGGGCAATCCATGGACCTGCCTAAAATAAAACTTATACTTTTACCCATAACCACCACCTTGAGGAAACAATGTGGTATGAAATTCTTTCAGGACCTTTAAGTCGCTAAGCTCTCAGAGTTCCAAGAAAATAGCTGACCCAGTCGAGGAAAGAGCCTGGCTAAAAGAAATACAGGAATCATTCGAGATTCTAAATGATTGACGAATCATAAATGACTATTTCTGTCACTTACCCTCCTAAGAGAGAGACCACCCACTGGTGAAAGACCAAGAAAGGCACGGAGCAAGAGGTTATGATAAACTGATTAAAGTTCAGTCAATTGTTTTCGAGAAAGTAAATCCCAAGGTTAGGGAGATAGTGTAAAAGCTTTAAGAGCACGAATATGATGAATTATGAATCTAAGATTGTAAAAGTTGTAAAGATTCGTTCGGAGGACAAGAATCCCAGAAAGACGTGATGTTTGAAGTAAATAATTAGTGGGTTCATGAAATGATTGTAAGAAAAAGGAAAATAAAAAGAAACTGAAGTGGAAAGGAATATAAAGGCAATAGAGTTTGAGGAATGATAAGGGAGTTGGGTATGAGGAAACCCTAAAGAATCATAGTAATAGAAATAGAAAAGTATGTGATCGTCAGGATGAGGATGATTCACTATGAGCTAAAGTTGATAGTTAAAGGCACAAGAGATGTACATATTGTACCCCCTTTAAGTTGGGAGAATTCGAGGAAACCTTGAGATAGTTCGAAGGATAAATAATGAGACGCGGATAGACTGAAGAGACAAGAAAGTAGGAAATTAGGAAAATTGGATGAAGGAGGTGACCTTCAAGAATGTGAAGTGTAAGACCGGTGGCATGATACCCAGAAAGGGAGACGCCAGGTATGAAAGACATCCCAACATTGAGATGACTGCTGAGATAAACAACAGAAGAAAATGAGGATTTATTAAGAAGATGTTCACGTTGAACACGACCAATATCTTCTAGAACATCCATGTTATCATTACCAAATTAGGAAAGAAAAGCGGGTAACCATTGTTATCTTTTGAAGGCCATATGTGTTGACCTCAGTTTGAATAAGGATGCTATTGTGAAATTGGTATAGACTATCTGGGTGGGAATGATTGGATAAGATAATCTATCAAGGATATATGACTTGATTTATCCATGGAAGGATGCAAGTACCTTTTTAAAGGTGGAATTAAGGATATAACTTCGATAACTTGAGATGAATCCTAGGGGAATGCATAAAGGTTGGCATTCCACCCTTAATAGGGACAGCATAAGTTTTGACAGTATGAATTGGAAAGGATCAAGTTAGCAACAACCTTTAAGGATCAGTAGGGAAAATTTTTAGAAGTACATAGACAATGGTTCTAGTATTATTAAATGTTATTTTGATATGCCCTGTGTCTAGGGAATACAAGAGGAACGATTCAATGATAACCTTAGAGGTTTTACAAGGAGAAAGGTAATATTCAAAATTCTCAAGAATAGAAATTTTGATAAAGGAAATATGAAGTAATAATAATAATGCCAAGTGAGGCACATGTTAAACCATGAGAAAGTATAGATTGAACCCAACAAAGGTCAAGAATGGTGAAAACAAGAAGGACCCAATATAAGAGACGTCCTAAGTATGATCGAGAGTCAGTCGTGACAATTATTAACCTCTAAAGACTGAGGCAATAACTTATGGAAAAAAATGATGGTATTTTTTTTTACTCATCAGATTTTAAGGAAAACATCTTCACACAAGCAGTGATTGGAAATGAGGTAGAAAATTTAGTTCGAGATCGTTCAAACGACATTGATTGTAAGGAAATTTTACTATCAGGAAAGGCCAAAGAGGTGGCCGACACTTTAAGTGTAAGAGAGCAATTATAGGCGCTCGTGCCAGAGGAATACAGTGATAATGGTTGAAGCCGTAAAGGTTGTATTATGGTTTGGAAGATTGACATTCCTTCTGATGACTGTGCAATACCCAACCGTAATAGTAGTTTGGTAAAGGTTTAATTCGTATAATCGCCATGAGCGGGCTACCTATCTTAGAAGGTCCTATCTTGAGAAAAAGCCAGGACCATGTTTCAAAAAGGACTAAACAAACCTTTGAGTTAAGTCTTCTATTGAAGGCATTTGATTAAGAATGGTATTAACATGCTATCGTTGTTTTGATTAAAACTCTTCTGCAATTTTATCTGCTTCATGTCATATGTACGTCAAGTTCAGGAGTGTTCTTCATGAATCATGAACGGTGATCATGTTACCTCCTTAGAAGAATTTGATATGACATGTATGGACTCTGTATGGTTAGCTATTAAGATTTCATAGAAAATGAATAACTACAGTAGGTCAGCGATGGACCACAGTAATGCAACAATGATTCTGCGAGTAATGAGTCGATTACAACCGTGAGAGTTGTATTGGAATGGATGTTGAGATTGAGTACCACTAATCGGGTCGTGGTGGTGTATAAGTTATCATTGATAGAATAATTAAGTAGATTATCTACCTATTGAATACTTATTCCTTCTTATCAATAGAGAGTCGTATTACTATACGAGGAAGGTTGCGGTGCAAGCATAGAATTCTAGTAACAATGATGTATAAAATGAGATTCCAGATTCGATTTTCGATGTGGAGGGAGTTTCAAAGGTGATTGAGTATAAGCTCGAGGAAGAGCATGGGTCCATAGAATGATGGACGGAATAGAAAAAATATTGAAGCATGCGAAATGCGATGCGATAATACTTGATGTTGATATATATATACATATGTTTTGTTCTCCTATGACAAACCTCTATAGTTCAGAGGTAGGTTCCAAGCCAGATATTTTGTGGCAGTATATTTTTTTCATATATACAATTCTCTTCAATTCATTCTTTTCTCTTCTTTTCATTTCATATAAGCTAAGAAGAACAACCCTTCCAGAAGGGGAGGTATTGCCGAATGACTATCTATCTGTGTGATAGAAGCCTAGTAGGATACCACATGTTGTTTAATTGCTTGTCAAGTACTAAAGGATGGCCACCTTCTGTACTAACTATGCAATAGAACAAGTGTTCATGATCATAGTGATCTCTCAACAAATTCCTTTACTTCTATATGATGGATCAAGCTTTCGAAGATGGAAGCAGCTAGAGATGAAGTGGTACCAAGTACGGTGGTATTCCGATTCTAACGCATTCGTGATACTAAGGTTGACGTGGTTATTAAAAGGTTATAGAACGCTAACGAGCAAAAGTATAACCAGTATAATATTAGGAATGGAAATAGTACCGATTACGAACTGGAAAAGAATGGGTATTGAGGAACAAAAGCTATAATGCTAGAAGCTATGATGAGAGTCTGTGCAATAGACTTGAAAGAATTTGGAATGATCACTTAACGCGGATTGAGTTTTCTTACGATAATAGATCATATGTCAGTATTGAGATATCGCCTTATGAGATCCTTGAGGGAAGACAATGTCGATCTCCCTTATGATAGGATGATGTTGCAGAGCGCAAGATGCTCAGACCAGTATTGGTCCAAAGGACCAAGGATATAATAGATCTAATCAGAGGTCGGCTGGTAGTAGCCCAAGATGGACATAAAAAGTTTGTTGATTTGACACGAAAGGACAAAGAATAGAAAATAGGGGACCTAGTAATGTTAAAGGTATCCCTTGGAAAGGATTGATGAGGTTCAAAAAGAAAGGAAAGCTAAGCCTACGAATTGTTGGACCCTTTGAGGTATTAAGACGTATTGGGAAGTTAGCATTTGAGCTAGCCCTACCCCCGAACATGTAGCAAGTTCATAACGTGTTCCACGTATCAATATTAAGAAAATGTAATCCGGATGCCAGACAAATAGGGGCATATGAGTGCATAGGCATGCAACCAAACGTAACCTACATGGAGCAACCAGGAAGGGTTATAGATCAAAAATGGACAAATGCTTAGGAGAGGAGTTATCAAACTAGTCAGAGTTTGATGGTAGAACCACAATGTGGGAAAATTACGTAAGAGTTAGAAAGTGCAATGCTAAGAAAGTATCCCTACTCATTTTCCTTTTAAGGAGGGAAGACTGTAATAACCCCAATTTTTGGAATTTTTGAAACCCTTATGAATAGTGTTTTGCTGATTATGCTGAATAAGAAAACTTTTCATGCCACACTATGTAGGGGTTCTTTTATTGATCTTCTGGGATATTATTAGTACTCTATGTGGTATATAAGTGTATGTAAAGATCGTCAGAATCCAAATCCGAACACTTTGATTTTTTCCCGAAAATCCACCAAATACCGAAATAATTGAGTATAAGGTAACATGATTAAAAGGATTTAAATTCAAGGATTATAAGAGAGGATCATAAAATGAATATAATATATTAAGAAAGGTTAAGGGAACCCAAGTAATAAGATCCCGGGTATGATCCCTCAAACGATAAACGAAAACGAAAGTTAAGCGAACCGTATAACAGATCAGCGGTCATTAGCCAAGTAATTAGAAGCTAAGCAAAGAGGTTAGTGAGGATGATGTCATCAAACCAATAAGAAGAGGACAAGCATGGGAAGATGACATAGGATTGATGACCTAAGCATGACCAAAGAGAAGTGTGTTGTTGGTTGATTAAGAACCACACAAAAAACACCATGGTTAAAAGGTAAATAATTAAAACAAAAGCCAAAAACAACCAACAAACAAATCATTTCACCAAAACACAAGTTGACTTCACTTTTCTTCAAGAAAAGCTCTCGGCCTCTTTTCCATTTCAAGAAGAAAAAAACCAAAATCCAAGTTCCAAGCTTCATTAATTAGTGAGGTAATTATCTAAGACTCCTTGTACATAGATATGGATATCCTATAAGTTTAAGCTTCAAATTCCATCACAATCTCTTCCAATAATTCAAGGAAGAAGATGGTGAATAGTAACTTTCAAAAAATAACTTTAGTTTTCTTGAATTTTTATGAAAGTTTAAGGTTATACAAGCAAGGATCAAGGTTCTTTAGGCATTCAAAGCTCTTGTGTTGTGTTAAGAAGCTTCAAGAAGGTATAAACTCAAAACCCTAGCTTTAGTTTTGAGTATTTAGGAATGGTTATGATTGATATAGTATATGTGAAGCATGATGCTTGTTTGTTTAAAGTTTGGTTGAGTTTGTAGAGATTTTGATGGTTGAATCTTGGTTATTAGTTAATGAACCTTAATATGGTTAGTAGCTTTTGTTGTGATTGAATGAGTGGGTTAAAACATGAAGTAATGGACTGATGTGGTGAGGTTTGGAGGGATTTTGGGTTGTAATGTTGATTGTGGGTTGATTGTGGATTGATTTGGAGTTGTACAAATTTGGTAATCGCGTAATCAAAGCCGTCGTAATGTCCGATTATCCTAGACTATTTTTGTTCATAAAATCAGGACCCGAGAACTCACTGTTAGGTTTTGACCATTGCCATGATTAGATAGTTCATGTTACGAGCTTCGTTTTGATATGTGGTACGCTTGAATCTGATGTACGGTTTAGGAGAAACGACCGTTTTAAGTAACGGCGTTTCGCGAACGAACTATTTCCCCTCGCCTTACTTTGAAACATTGGTTAAAGACCTTAAATGACTAATTGGAGTATGAAATATTTATGTAAAGTGGATTAGGCAGTTGGTAAGGTGCTCGCGAAAGAATCGCCTTAAAACCCTTAATGGTTAATTTATTAAAAATGGTGGAGCCGAGGGTACTCGAGCGACTTAAGAGAATCATTAAGCGCAAAGCGAGCGTTAGAGTCTAATTGGTTAAAGTATAGATTCTTAAGCGACTTTGGTTTAATTCCAACTTATATGTGGTTTATAGGTTATCAGACTCATCCCAGGACTTTTACCACCCCCAGTCGCTCAGGCAAGTTTTCTACTCGTTATACTGTTGTTGTGATGTATACATATATATATGTATTATCTTGTGATAGATGCATGGTGGTTAATTAGCAAATCTTGCGATATATAGTAGCATGTGATATGGTATATATGCATGTCTATTTCGTACTCTTGATATATATATTGTTGATTCAATTGCTTATAAGTTGCATAATACCTATGCTAGAGATAAGCAGTAGTTGCGCATACCCTTAGTATAGGGGACCCAAAGGTGAACATTTTCTAAAACCGGGAGTCGATGTTCCCGAGTATATTATATATATTTTTATATATATAGATATAGTTTTCAAATCTATGAATCGAATAAGGTTTATTCGATAACTTTATTTTTATTAATGAATATTAATTTGAATATTCATTCAAGGGCTTATGACTCCATTTATTTTATTAATGAATATTATTTTGAATATTTATTCGAGGACATATGACTCCGTTTATTTTATTAATGAATATTATTTTGAATATTCATTTGAGGACATATGACTCCGTTTATTTTATTTAATGAATATTATTTTTTGAATATTCATTTGAGGACTTATGACTCCGATTATTTACTAATTATTATTCTTTATTTTATTAAAGAATACTGTGTCGATAATCAAACTCACTTTTGATTATTCAAATAAAGATAGTACTTTCGTATAAGTATATCTTTGGTTATTTAATATTCATTTCAAGTATAAGTTTTAAAACTTCTACTTCAATTATTTTTATAAAGATTATTCTTTATGGGAATATTATTTAAATAATAATATTCAAATATTTTCTAATATATTGGGACAGATTTATTTTATTTAATCAACATCACTCCAAACATTCTTAAAAATGTTTTCGAGTTTTCAAAATGATTTTAAAGGTTAGGGCGGATCCCAAAACTCATTTTTATATTTAAGATCCTCCTTTCGAAGGGGATTTAAATACTCGCTCAAAACCTGAGGGATCCGGCTCTGTGGTGTATTTTATATTCGCAACAAGGTTGTTATTTTGGTAAAAGAGTTTTTGATTACTTACCCAATACTCGGGAAGTAAAATTCTTGGAACAAGTTAATCCATTAACAGGCATCGCCTGAGAAATATCGGTGAGTTCTCCTTTTCAACTAGAAACGACTTCTTGGTGGAGCCGTATCAACAAGTTTCTACTTGGGGAAAGGGGGGACGAGCTTTACGTTTCAGAGTCATGGATTTCATCTGAACTAGGAGTGGCGTAAGTGGTCGAGTGGCGCCGGCTCAGCCTTATTATATTGGCCCAATTGGCCTGGAAGTTCCGCTAAGACGGTCCATTCCTTAGGAGTCCAGCGTTCGGTTGACAAGTAAATCCGACAGGTTCTCCTCTACATGTAGAAAATGGTGGGGTTGCACTACTGCGACTGATCATCGTGAGTGGTCTTCCTGACACGGCAAACTCCCGTAATGAGTTCATCATCCAGTTGGATATTTCTGCAACAGTACCCAGAGCACTTCGATAGATAGGCTACGGCTGGGCGATTGTTGAGTGTTGGCAGGGTCGAGTTTTCAAAATAATGTTTCCATCAAATGAAGTATCTCGTAACTTCGTTTCTTTTGATACAAGTTATGCCTTATAGTCTCATCTATGTGATGAACTTTTGAAACTAATTATAACTTGAACGGTGGTAGTTCAAGTAGTATTTGGAAAAGATATAAGTATATTGGAGTATCTTGTAACTTCATCTTTTAAACTTATATCTAGTAAATGATTACCTTGTGCATGTCAAAGATTTTCAGAAAAACCTTGAGACAAGGTTAGATATATGAGATCACCTTGCAACGATATTTTTATACAGTTGTAAACTGGAACTCTGTGGATGTTATACATGTCAAACGATTTCAAATATTGTGAAAAGTATATATATATATGTATATATATACTGAATATTTTGCGACTTGGTCGCGTTAAGATATCTTCTCGGTTCATTTCTTTTGACCAAGACTTTCATGAGTACTATGAGAATGCTCATATATTGTTAATCATTATACATATTATTTTGGTGGGCTTGTTGCTCACCCTTGCTTTCTTCTTTCATCACACAACAACAGATAGAAAAGATGAACAGGACCAAGCTTCCAATTCGCAAGCGATTAGGAAACGTTCCGCAGTTTTCTGGAAGCGTTGATGCCGCTATAGCTGACGTAGAAATTACCAATAGGCTAGACTTTCAACTTCTGATGTACCGGACTTATGTATCTATATGAATTGTAATAATGGCAAAGAAATGTAAAATTATTCAGAAACCCTTTTAAGGTGTAACGGTTTATAATTGTGGAATATAAGGACTTGTGTTATTTTTGGTATTCATCTCTGACCCCGGATCCCCGACCCCGGATTTGGGGGTGTTACATTGCTCACTACCCTTCACACTTCCCTCAGGTGTTGTTGTTAGGTCCCAATGTGTTTGTAGAAGGGGGGTTGAATACAAACATCACCAAATAATCGAATTAAATGTGAAATAAAAAATGTGAAACAAAATTCAAGTTAAATAAAAATATTATTAAACTTGAAAGGTGTTACAACAACTGTATCGATTACAAGGAATTAATCTCAAATTAATTATCACAAATCTAGAATAAATTCGACATGAACTTTTTCTATTTTTGTAATAATTAGAATCAAATGCTAAACGTAATTTGAGATTAAGTTCTAGGGATTTTGATCCGCTAGATTGTTACACAAGAACAAGATAAATAATTCTAGTGGTTTGGATTTAACTTTACAAACTAGAAATGTGATCTTGAATTAAGCAGATGAAAAATTCAGTTAAGGTTGCATTTCTGAATTTTGTGACATTGTCACTTCTCAGCCTTTTCACACAATTATGATCTTCATAATGTTTCTCAATCTTCTTGATATGTTCAATTATAATATGTGGAGTTTCATCTTTAGAATGCATAAATTCTACCCATGTGTATCTTGAGTAGTCATCCACCATCACACGTGCATATTTCTTTCTTGAAATTGACAAGACATTAACTGGTCCAAATAAGTCTATGTGAATAAGTTGCAAAGGTGCTGTAACACCCCCAAATCCAGGGTCGGGGATTCGGGTTGTCACGAGTTCCATTTCCTTTATCCATACTTAATCCTAACAATCAACCAACTGCTGCGTACTGTGACCCCACAATCTACACACACACACACCACAAGTTATAGTCTGAGAGATGAATACCAAAAATAACACAAGTCATTTTATTCCACAATTATAAACCATTTCACCTCCAAAGGGTTTCTGAATAATTTACGTAGTCATTGCCATTATTACAATTCATAATATACATAAGTCTGGTTCATCAAAAGTTAAAAGCCTAGCCTATTGGTAATTCCTACCTCAGCTATAGCGGCATCAACGCTTCCAGAAAACTGCGGAACGTTTCCTAACCGCTTGCGAATTGGAAGCTTGGTCATGGTCATCTTTGCTATCTGTTGTTGTGTGATGAAAGAAGAAATCAAGGGTGAGCAACAAGCCCACCGAAATAATATGTATAATAATTAACAATATAGGAGCATTCTCATAGTACTCATGAAAGTCTTGGTCAAGAAGAAATGAACCAAGCTGATATCTTAACGCGATCAAGTCGCAAAATATGCAGTATATATATACACATATATACTTTTCAAAATATTTGAAATCCTCTGACATGTATAATATACACAGAGTTCCAGTTTATAACTCTATAATATGCTTAAGTCTATGGTTATTTTATTGATTCTGCTAATTTAGGTGGAATCAAGAGAAAGGGCCTTAGAAAAGAATGTAGCTTTCTGTGTGATTTTTTTTATAAAAGTATTTTCTGGAAAAATAAGCAACTTTAATGCAATTACTTCTTTCATGCTTGACATGCTTTACATTCTCTTAAATGACAAATATTTTAATTTTAGTAGTTATGTTATGCTAGAGTTAGGGATAAATTAGGAGATATTAAGAAAAGACCAAAGAATATGTACTATTCTAGGTTTCTTATGATGCTAGCTAATCATTTATCTAAGGATCTTTTAATTGAGAACCTAAACAACAAGATTGCTTGTTGGGTCCAAGAAAAGAGAGTACTTGCTGATTTAAGTAGGAACAATCTCAATGAGGAAGTGCCTCTTCACTACATGCCAATCATGGAGGCAACTCAGGTAAGTGAGGTAAATGTTCCTGTCTCTAACTCTTCCCGACCTTCTTTTTCTTTGAGTTCAAATGTGGCTATGTCATCTGTGACTGTGACCAACAGATGCCTACCCAAGCCACAAAACCAAAATCTTCTAAATCCAAATCAAAGAAGCCACACTCTAGTTTCTCTCAAAAGAAATTAGTTTAAAAACTACCACAACTGTAAGTCATATGATATAGCCTATTTGTATATTCGAGGATTCAACTCAACTCAAATAAGAATGTAATAAGTAAATAGTGGATCTACCGTCAAAAGAGATCTCACAGAGTAATATCTGTCAAAGGATTCAGAAACAAGGTTCATCTACAGACTTGAGGAATTAATTCACTGGAAGAAGTTCAAGAAATTGATCATGCCTCAGTGATATAAATCAAGAGTGTGGATTTAATCAAGTGACAGAGATCTCGTCAGAGTATCATTAATTACAAGGATTTAATCTGAAGAAAATCAAAGTATCAAAGTCAAGACATGAAGAAACATCACGGAAGTTAGTCACTCATGAACCAGACAGTACATCGAGTGTCAACGTTGAAGTGGTGGAATTGATTCATAATTCTCAGTGATTTTCAGAAGATATTCAGAAGATTGGTTGCTGCTCAGGGTTAGTATTAATTCTCTATTAATTAATTAAGTCATATAATTTAATTAAGAAAATAAATTATATCTGCAAAGATTAATTTATTTGATTAATTAAATTAATTGATTAATTAATTCAGAATTAATATTAAGGTTTTTCAGAATTTAAATTGGATTAAAATTCATTTAAATTCAGCAAGTCAAACTGATTGTACTAGTATGACAATCGGTATGACAATCAATAGTCATACCGAAAGTCATGCTAGTACAATCAATTGTCTTGCCGAAAGTTATACTGGAAGAGAATTGTCTTGCTAGTTCAATCAGATTGTCTTGCTAGTACAAACAATTGTCATACCGAAAGTCTCTCCAGTTCAACAGATTGTCTTGCTAGTACAATTGGATTGTCTCACCGATTGTCATTACAGTTCATTATATTCTGTTGTTTGATTAAAAGAAGCAGAAGCAGAACACAATCAATAATCCAACACAGAACACAAAAAACAAGAACACAGAAAGCAAAAGCAGCCGCCTCTGAAACATTCCATTTTTCATCTGCTTAATTCAAGATCACATTTCTAGTTTGTAAAGTTAAATCCAAACCACTAGAATTATTTATCTTGTTCTTGTGTAACAATCTAGCGGATCAAAATCCCTAGAACTTAATCTCAAATTGCATTTAGCATTTGATTCTAATTATTACAAAAATAGAAAAAGTTCATGTCGAATTTATTCTAGATTTGTGATAATTAATTTAAGACTAATTCCTTGTAATCGATACAGTTGTTGTAACACCTTTCAAGTTTAATAATATTTTTATTTAACTTGAATTTTGTTTCACATTTTTTATTCCGCATTTAATTCGATTATTTGGTATTGTTTGTATTCAACCCCCCTTCTACAAACACATTGGGACCTAACAATTGGTATCAGAGCCTTCTGATTAACGAACAAATCAAGATCCTAGACTTTTGTGATTTTTCAACTCCTTGAATTTTTATTCATTCAAAAATTTATAATGACTTCACAAAAAGTTGGAACCGTTAAAATTCCACAATTTGATAAAGAGAATTATATTATGTGGAAGAAGAAGATGCTCTTGTTTTTACAAGTGGCAAATCCCAAATATTCAAACTTGTTAAAGAAGGGGATAAAAACTCCGATGGTTATTGAACCGGAGGTGATAGTAGATGATGTTGTGATCACCAAAGCCAGAACCTATCCTAAAGATCCTGAAGATTTTACTCATGATGAAAAGGAAGAAGCCTCCTTGGATGCCAGCCTTCAATTAATTTTAATTGATTCCCTTGATCCCTTGATGAACAGACATGTGATGAACTGTAAAAATTCCAAACACATGTGGGAAACTATTGAGGTGATCAATGAAGGTACAGAGGAAGTTAGGGAGAACAAGTTGGAGATCCTAACCTCTGAGTATGAATATTTTAAATCAAATCCAGGAGAAGGAATTACTGAAGTGTTTGAGAGGTACAATGCGTTGATCAACAACCTGAACATAAATGGGAAATATTATTCAATCAGGGAGGTCAACAAAAAGTTTCTTTTAACACTGCCAACTCATCTTGAACATAGAATCACTGCCATTAGAGAAGCTAGAGATCTGAGTGAAATTTCTTTGGACAGGCTCTATGGAGTGTTAAAAACCTATGAGTTGGAGCAGATTCAACAGAAGGAAGTCCACGGGAAGGATAGAATGGTCAGCACATCTACTGCACTTGTAGCTGAAGGTCAACAACAACAGCAATCTCAACAATTGGAGAGAATGGTACAGTGTTCCAAGGCTGAGGAAAATATGTTAGTAGCAGAATATGATCCTCCTACTACAAATCAATCAAGTGATGATTTTTATTCCTTGGAAGAGCTGGAGCAATTGGAAGACGAGTCAATGGCCCAAATTGTCAAGAGATTCTCCCATGTCAGATTCAAGAGGAATCCCAAGCTTAAGTACAAGTCCAACTACAACAAATTCCAGAAAGGTGGATCTTCATCCTCTAACACCAGCAGTGGTGGATACAAAACAGGGATGGTTGATCGGAGCACCATTAGATGCTATAACTGCAATGAGTTGGGATACTTTGCCACAAAATGTAGGAAGCCAAAGCAAGTAAGAAAGAACTCTGAAAGGGCTTATCTGGCAAAGGGAAGAAGCTGGGATGATACTGACAGTGAAGATGAAGATGAAGGAAATCTTGCTCTTATGGCTATTGATGGAAAAGCTTCATCGTCAAGAATAGAGGTAAAACTTTCTGATGCTGAAATGGTTTATCATCTAAGAGGTAACTTAGATTGTGCACGTCGTGATAATGAACTGTTAAGTTTACAGATCACAGACCTTGAGAAAGAGGTCAATGAATTAAGACTTGTGCACATTAATCAAGACAAATTAAAAGAACAAGTATCTTTTCTAGAGAATAGAGTTGACTGTTATAGAAAACTCGAAACTATTCTCAAAGACAAGATCACCGGTCTTGAGACTAAGGTTAGAGCCTACTTCAATTCTTGTTTGAAGGCTAAAGAGTTCTACAGTAAGCAAGCTGTTAATCAAACATCTGGAATAGGTTATGATTATAATGTTGTTATTGGAGAATTAGGCATAAACTCCCCTCCTCATGTATGTGCTAAAGGGAGGGAAGTACCACATGTGCTTAAGGGTGTTGATGAACCCCTCTATAAAGCATCAATTACTGAACCATTTGATGCGACCTCTTCTGTTATTCAAGAAGAAATACGTGCTGAAGATCTTGCTAATGAGAAGGTTGTTTCCAAGTCGAGTGTGTCGAAAGTTCCAGTCAAAGTTGTGAAAGCAACTGAGACTAACTCAGACACACATGAGTTGGATAACAAAAATGCCATGTCTACCATGCATAAATTGCCTGCTATTAATATCTCTCATAAAGTATGTGGTGTTTCTAATTGTATGTCTTGTGCTTTTAATATGATATATGCTTATTTTAATGGTAAGCATGTTTCTAATGATAAGACTACTCCTCGTCAGCATGTGAATAACAAGAAGCATGACAGGTCTAAGACTGCTAGTCCTTCTAAGGCTAGAAAGGAGACATTTGTGCCTAAGCTTAAACAGAAATTTGTTAAAGCTGTTTACAAGGTCAAATGTTCAGTCATTGAGAAAGTTGAGGCAATTAAAATTAAAAATGTTGTTTTGCCTGACAAAGGACAATTCTACAAGTATGCCGGGCCCAACCAAGTTTGGGTTCCGAAGAAGGTCTAATCCATTTGAAGTGCAGGGCAGTATACAGGTGTAACCGGTAGTGTGGATTCTTGACAATTGGATCATCAAGACATATGACCGGAGATAGAGCCCTGCTATCAAATGTGGATTGAGAAAGCTAGCCCCCTGGTTACCTTTGGAGATAACAACAAAGGTTTATCTGAGGGATATGGCTGTTTGCAAGCTGGATATGTTATCAGTGAAATTTTGTATATTGTGCTAGGTTATTATCAGGAAGCAGTATCTAACATATAGCACCAGTGACGAGACTTGAGAATATTACGACATATCAGGCACTTGCTGCACATTACACTTGGAATTGTACTCTAGTAAGATGTGTACAAGTGTACTCCTGGTTGGTGAGTTAAAAGAGGAAGTCAGTGCACCACAGTTCATGGATTTTGCAGTTGCAGATCTATTGGACTATGCAATCTCTTCTTCACAATCTCACTTCAGGTTGGTATGAACTGTTATACTGCTCAAGCAATCGTCAAGGACATGGTATGGCACTCTAACTACAGTTACAGTTTTATATAAATAAGTAGAGTCGTCATATTAATAACTATCTTATCACTAGGCACAAACATATTGTTTTATATGTGCAGTGATATATTGATAATGCTATCATTGAACTCAAACTTCTTTCTACATTAGTGATTTCTTATTTCATGTAAAATCTTTTGAAATCACTATTGTAAATCATTTTCTCTTTATTACCCTATGTTCTGTGATACAGGTTCAGTCTCCAATGGCTTTCTTTCATTGACAGTCATGAGGTTGAAAACCCACAACGTCTATCCCAGACTGTAAAGACAAACACAGAAACAGAACCAACGAACACTCTCTTACAACTAAATGTAGTATGAATGAGCGTGAGGGAGATAGTGCCTTAGTGCACCACATAAGGAAGGTTCTGTAGTCAACCCAGTAGCTCTGTCTCCTACATAGATGAGTAGTATTTAAACCGAGACAACTGCTAGCCCCCATACATCTTCTCAAAAAGATGTAATGGCTGAAAAGGCATAAAAACAGTTACTGGATTCATTCTCTCAACAGGGTGCGTCTATTGAATTTTGCCTATCGGCCAAGGCATCCGATGTAGTGTCACTACTTCAAACATAAACAATTATTGATGCACAAGGAGAGGTTACACACACAAATGATGAGTTGACGAAAACAAGAGTTTCGACCATTTTAAGGTCAGATTCGATTGTTCAAGGTTCGTTAATGGACCAATTGCCTTTACAGGTGTTAGGAGAGGATACTGATCCAAAAGCCATATGTCAGTGGTCAGTGTCTACCTCCCCAGGCTTAAATCCCCTGGATGCATCTGCGGATAATGGATTTGACATAGGTGCAGATCGGCAACTTGTTGATAATGATTCAGATATTACCTAATGAGTCGCAAGGAAATGTCTTCACAGTCATTAGAAGGGAACTTTGATCTTTATGCTAAATTCGTTGGATCATTGTTTACCTTCCCAGAATTCAATTCTGGAACCCTAAAAGGGAAACTAGCAACCTGTAGATTATGACTCAGATTTATCTGACGAGTTTAACAAGGATGGGGATTTACAAACTCCCATTGCACCACCTGTGACCTCCTTAAGGATGGCTAAGGTGATTTTCTTTGCAGGTACAGCTGGATTATGGAGCTATGAGAGAAGAGTGATACACTTGTGAGAATGTTTGTAAACACGAGTGGAGAGAAGAGTGAAACATATGTGAGGTACACTAAACAGAATCACACACTCACAGTGAGGAAGAAAGAGAAACTTCTTGTTATTTCTTTTTCAACCAAGTGAAATATGAGAACTCCTTCAGACGACGGCATACATTCCTTCTTTAAGGGGGAGATAAAAGCTTAAGTAATAGTTTGGAGGATTCCTCAACTAAGGGGGAGAAATAGCAGGGAGGAAGAAAAAGATCATATGTACACTACACCACACCTTTGTTGTTTGTAACTATGGATCCTATTGTACGGGATAGGTGGTAAACAAAAGGTGATTTTCTAGTAAGGGAAGAAACTGTTTTCAAAAGGGGAGTACCATTAGTTTTTATCTGCGGATCCTATTGTACGGGAGAGGTGGTAAACGAAGGTGATCTTCTTTAATCAGTTGATTCTCATAGGGGGAGAAGCAAGAGAGATATGGGCTTCTCAATAGGAAATGTGGTTATACAAATGAAGATGGAACTACTTGAAGATATGTTCAGTCTAGAGGAACATCTACTTGGAATCTGGAAAATGTTAAATCTAGTCCAGAACTTTTCTACTATTTACTTTGCATTTCTTTTTATATCTTTTTCTTATTTGTTAGTTGAGTTATCCTCTAGGTATTTGTGTGTTATTGTCTAACAAACAAATAGGGGGAGATTGTAAGTCATATGACATAGCCTATTTGTATATTCGAGGATTCAACTCAACTCAAATAAGAATGTAATAAGTAAATAGTGGATCTACCGTCAAAAGAGATCTCACAGAGTAATATCTGTCAAAGGATTCAGAAACAAGGTTCATCTACAGACTTGAGGAATTAATTCACTGGAAGAAGTTCAAGAAATTGATCATGCCTCAGTGATATAAATCAAGAGTGTGGATTTAATCAAGTGACAGAGATCTCGTCAGAGTATCATTAATTACAAGGATTTAATCTGAAGAAAATCAAAGTATCAAAGTCAAGACATGAAGAAACGTCACGGAAGTTAGTCACTCATGAACCAGACAGTACATCGAGTGTCAACATTGAAGTGGTGGAATTGATTCATAATTCTCAGTGATTTTCAGAAGATATTCAGAAGATTGGTTGCTGCTCAAGGTTAGTATTAATTCTCTATTAATTAATTAAGTCATATAATTTAATTAAGAAAATAAATTATATCTGCAAAGATTAATTTATTTGATTAATTAAATTAATTGATTAATTAATTCAGAATTAATATTAAGGTTTTTCAGAATTTAAATTGGATTAAAATTCATTTAAATTCAGCAAGTCAAACTGATTGTACTAGTATGACAATCGGTATGACAATCAATAGTCATACCGAAAGTCATGCTAGTACAATCAATTGTCTTGCCGAAAGTTACACTGGAAGAGAATTGTCTTGCTAGTTCAATCAGATTGTCTTGCTAGTTCAATCAGATTGTCTTGCTAGTACAAACAATTATCATACCGAAAGTCTCTCCAGTTCAACAGATTGTCTTGCTAGTACAATTGGATTGTCTCACCGATTGTCATTGCAGTTCATTCTATTCTGTTGTTTGATTAAAAGAAGCAGAAGCAGAACACAATCAATAATCCAACACAGAACACAAAAAACAAGAACACAGAAAGCAAAAGCAGCCGCCTCTGAAACATTAAATATCGTTACAAGGTGATCTCATATATCTAACTTTGTCTCAACGTTTTTCTGAAAATCTTTGTCATGCATAAGATAATCATTTACTAGATATAAGTTGAAAAGATGAAGTTACAAGATACTCCAATATACTTATATCTTTTCTGAATACTACTTGAACTACCACCGTTCAAGTTATAATTAGTTTCAAAAGTTCATCACCCAGATGAGACTACAAGATAAGACTTGAATAGATTCAATCTTTGAAATATTATTGAATGAAATGAAGTTACGAGATACTTCATTAAGTCCCGATATATATATATCCATATATATATCTCTCATATATTTCCTGAAAACCTCTGTCATAAAGTATGAATAGAGTTGCAATATCCATGAATTTTGGAAAGAAGAGAATTTTGGCATAAACCCGATATCTTGCTGATCAGGCAAAGATACCAATAAGTAACCATTTCTACTAGTAGATGGATGAATCCCCCACCGGTCATCACCCTGGCCTCATTAGGACCTTGTGCTGGATCGCCACCCGGCCTCTTACGCGTTGATGGACTGCCACCCAGCCACTTACACTTTGATAGACCGTACCCCGGCCTGTCGCTTATGCCGACTCAATTAGATGGGCTTACTTCCCGAACGTTGGGTAAATAATCAATTCATTTGTCAAAACAACAACCTCGTTGTGAATATAAAATACACCACAGAGCCAGATCCCTCAGGTTTTGAGCGAGTATTTAAATCCCCTTCGAAAGGAGGATCTTAAATATAAAAATGAGTTTTGGGATCCTCCCTAACTTTTTAAAAATCATTTTGAAGACTCGAAAACATTTTTAAGAATGTTTGGAGTAATGCTGATTTAATAAAATAACTCAGTCCCAATATATTTAGAAAATAACTGAATATTATTATTTAAATAATATTCCCATAAAGAATAATCTTTATAAAAATAATTGAAGTAGAAGTTTTAAAACTCATACTTGAAATGAATATTAAATAACAAAAGATATACTCATACGAAAGTATGATCTTTATTTGAATAATCGAAAATAAGTTTGATTATCGAAACATCATTCTTTAATAAAATAAAGAATATTATTTAATAAAATAAGAGGAGTCATAAGTCCTCGAATGAATATACAAAATAATATTCATTAAATAGAATAAACGGAGTCGTAAGTCCTCGAATGAATATTCAAAATAATATTCATTAAATAAAATAAACGAAGTCATAAGTCCTCGAATGAATATTCAAAATAATATTCATTAAATAGAATAAACGGAGTCGTAAGTCCTCGAATGAATATTCAAAATAATATTCATTAAATAAAATAAACGAAGTCATAGGTCCTCGAATGAATATTCAAAATAATATTAATTAAATAGAATAAACGGAGTCGTAAGTCCTCGAATGAATATTCAAAATAATATTCATTAAATAAAATAAAGTTATCGAATAAACCTTATTCGATTAATAGTTTTGAAAACTATATCAATATATATATATATATATTATACTCGGGAACATCGATTCCCGGTTTAGAAAATGTTCGCCTTTGGGTCCCCTATACTAAGGGTATACGCAACTACTACTTATCTCTAGCATAGGTATTATGCAACTTATAAGCATTTGAATCAACAATTAGATATCAAGATTACGAAACAGACATGCATATATACCATATCAGCATGCTCCAATATATCGCAAGATTTGCTAATAACAATCATGCACTTATCACAAGATAATGCATATACATATATATATCACAACAACAGTATAATGGGTAGAAAACTTGCCTGAGCGACTGGGGGTGGTAAAAGTCCCGGGATGAGTCTGGTAACCTATAAACATCATATAAGTTGGAATTAAACCAAAGTCGCTTAAGAATCTATACTTTAACCAATTAGACCCTAACATTCGCTTTTGCGCTTAACGATTCACTTAAGTCGCTCGAGTACCCTCGGCTCCACCATTTTTAATAAATTAACCATTAAGAGTTTTAAGGCGATTCTTTCGCGAGTACCCTACCAACTGTCTAACCCACTTTACATAATTGTTTAATAATCCAATTAGTCATTTAAGGGCCTTAACCAAGATTTTAAAGTAAGGCGAGGGGTAAGGGTTGGGTCGCGAAATGCCGTTACTTAAAACGATCATTTCTCCTAAACCGCACATCGGATTCAAGCGAACCACATATCAAAACGAAGATCGTAACATGAACTATCTAATCATGTCAATGGTCAAAACCTAACAGTGAGTTCATGGGTCATGATGTTAAGAAAAAAAACAGTCTAAAGTAAATCGGGCATTACGACGGCTATGTTTACGCGATTACAAAGTTTTAAACCACTCCAAACAACCAGCATTTAACTCACAACCAACAATACAACTAACCCCTCATCCAAAACTTACTACATCAGTCCCCAAACCTCAAGATTTTCCAATTTATACAACCCCACACATGAACTACTACCTATACTTAAGTTTGGTTAACTATAAACAAGATTTCAACATCCAAATCACTACAAATCCAATCCAAAATCTAAACACACAAGCATCATGCTTCTCATTTACTATAACCATCAAAACCATCTTAATACTTAAAGTAAAGTTAGGGTTTGGAGGTGTTATACCTTCCTTGGAGTGATTAGAGTAGCTAGGAAACCTTAAGAAGCCTTGAGATAACTTAGGAATGCTTGGATCTTAAAGGAAATCAAAGAAATGCCATTACTTAAAACGATCGTTTCTCCTAAACCGCACATCGGATTCAAGCGAACCACATATCAAAACGAAGCTCGTAACATGAGCTATCTAATCATGGCAATGGTCAAAACCTAACAGTGAGTTCACGGGTCCTGATGTTAAGAACAAAAACAGTCTAAAGTAAATTGGGCATTACGCCGGCTATATTTATCCGATTACCAAGTTTTAAACCACTCCAAACAACCACCATTCAACTCACACCCAACAATAAAACCACCCTCATCCAAACCTTAATACATCAGTCCCCAAACCTCAAGATTTTCCAATTTATACAACCCCACACATGAACTACTAGCTATACTTAAGTTTCATTAACTATAAACAAGATTTCAACATCCAAATCACTACAAATCCAATCCAAACTCTAAACACACAAGCACCATGCTTCTCATTTACTATAACCATCAAAACCATCTTAATACTCAAAGTAAAGTTAGGGTTTGGAGGTGTTATACCTTCCTTGGAGTGATTAGAGTAGCTAGGAAGCCTTAAGAAGCCTTAAGAAGCCTTGAGATAGCTTAGGAATGCTTGGATCTTAAAGGAAATCAAAGAAAATAAAGTTAGTAATCTTGAAAACACTATTCATCATCTTCTTCCTTGATTTTTTTTGAAAGAAATTCATGAAGAAATAGAAGCTTAAACTCCTAGGATATGCTTATCTAATCATAAGGGACCTTGGGTAATTACCTTGCAATTTAACAAAGCTAGAATCTTGATTTTTGGAAATTTTTCTCCTTGAAAACATGAAAAAGCCGAGAGCTCTTCTTGAAAAGGTAGAGAAAATGTGTTTTTGTGATTTGTGATTTGTTTTGTTGGTTGTTTTGCTTTTGTTTTGATTAATTACCTTTTAACCATGGTAAATTTTGTGTGGTTTATAATCAACCACCACTTCCTTCCCTTTGGTCATGCTTATGTCATTTTCCTATGTCATCTTCCCACACTTGTCCTCTTCTTGCTGGTGTGGTGACATCATCATCACTAACCTCTTTGATTAGCTCCTAATTACTTGGTTAATGACCGCTGATCTGTTATACGGTTCGCTTAACTTTCGTTCTCATTTATTGTTTGAGGGATCATACCCGGGATCTCATTACTTGGGTTTCCTTAACCTTTCTCAATACATTATATTCCTTTTATGATCCTCTCTTATAATCCTTGAATTCAAATCCTTTTTATCCTGTTACCTTATACTCAATTCTTTCGGTATCTGGTGGATTTTCGGGAAAAATCAAAGTGTTCGAATTTGGATTCTGATAATCTTTACATACACTTATATACCATATAGAGTACTAATAAGATCTCAGAATAACAATAGAAGAACCCCTACATAATATGGGATGAAAAGTTTTCTTATTCAGAATAATCAGTAAAAACACTATTCATAAGGGTTACAAAAAGTTCAAAAATTTTGGGGTTATTACAGTCTCCCCTCCTTAAAAGGATTTCGTCCCGGAATCAGATAGAAAATGAATAGGGATACTCTCTTAGCATTGCACTTTCTAACTCTCAAGTAAATTTTCCCATATTGGGGTTCTACCATCAAACTCTGACTAGTTTGATAACCCTTCTCCTAAGCACTTGTTCCTTTATAATCTATAATCCTTCCTGGTTGCTCCATATAGGTTACGTCTGGTTGCATGCCTATGCGCTCATATGCCCCTATTTGTCTGGCATCCGGATTACACTTCCTTAACATTGATACGTGGGACACGTTATGAACTTGCTACATGTTTGGTGGTAGGGCTAGCTCATATGCTAACTTCCCAATACGTCTTAATATATCCAAGGGTCCAACAATTCATGGGCTTAGCTTTCCTTTCTTTCTGAACCTCATCCATCCTTTTCAAGGGAATACCTATAACAGCACTTGGTCCTTTACTTCCTATCCTTTGTCCTTTCATGTCAAATCAACATACTTCTTATGTCCATCTTGGGCTACTACCAGCCGTCCTCTGTTTAGATCTATTATATCCTTGGTCCTTTGGACTACTGCGGTTTCGAGCATCTTGCGCTCTACAACTTCATCCTAACATAAGGGAGATCGACATTGTGTTCCCTCAAGGATCTCATAAGGCGATATCCCGATACTGATATACGATCTATTGTCGTTAGAAAACTCAATCCGTGCTAAGTGACCATTCCAAATTCTTTCAAGTCTATTACACAGACTCTCATCATAGCTTCTAGCATTATAGCTTTTGCTTCTCAATACCCACTCTTTTCCAGTTCATAGTCGTTACTATCTTCCGTACATAATACTATACTGGTTACACTTTTACTCGTTAGCGTTCTATAACCTTTTAATAACCACGTCAACCTTAGTATCACGAACGTGTTTCCATTCCGAATACCACCATAACTTTACTACTCCTTTTTCAGCTGTTTCTATTTTCCAAAGTTTGATCAATTTTATAGAAGTAAAAGAATTTATTGAGAGATCACTATGATCAGGAACACTTGTTATATCGCATAGTTAGTACAGAAGGTGGCCAGCCTTTAGTACTTGACAAGCAATTAAATAATATGGGGTATCCTACTAGGCTTCTATCACACAGATAGATAGTCATTCGGCAATACCTCCCCTTCTGGAAGGGTTGTTCTTCTCAGCTTACATGAAATGAAAAGAAGAAAAAAGAACGAACGGAAGAGAATTGTATATATGTAAAAAATACTGCCACAAAATATCTGGCTTGGAATCTACCTCTGAACTATAGAGGTTTGTCATAGGAGAACAAATCATATACGTATATATATCAACATCAAGTATTATAGCATCGTATTTCACATGCCTAAATATTTACTATTCCGTCCATCATTCTATGGACCCATGTTCTTGCTCGAGCTTATAAATAATCACCTTTGAAACTCCCTCGACATCGAAAATCGAATCTGGGATTTCATTCTAGACGTCATCATTATTAGAATTCTATGCTTGCATCGCAACCTTCCTCGTATAGTATTACGACTCTCTATTGATAAGAAGGAATAAGAATTCAATAGGTAGATAATCGACTTAATTAGCCTATCAATGATAACTTATACATCACCACGACCCGATCAGTGGTACTCAATCTCAACATCCATTCTAATACAACTCTTACGGTTGTAATCGACTCATTACTCGCAGAATCATTGTTGCATTACTATGGTCCACCACTGACCTACTGTCGTCATTCGTTTTTCTTGGAATCTTAATAGCTAACCATACGGAGTCCATACCTGTTGTATCAAATTCTTCTAAGGAGTTAACATAATTACCATTCATAATTCATGAAGAACACTCCAGATCCTGACGTACTTTCATGACATGAAGCAGATAAAATTGCAGAAGAGTTTTAATCAAAGCAACAATAGAAAGTTAATACCATTCTTAATCATATGCCTTCAATAGAAGACTTAACTCAAAGGTTCGTTTAGTCCTTTTTGAAACATGGTCCTGGATTATTCTCAAGATAGGACCTTCTAAGATAGATTGCCCACTCACGGCGATTACATGAATTAAATCTTTACCAACTACTATTACGGTTGGGTATTGCACAGTCATCAGAAGGAATGTCAATCTTCCAAACCATAATACAACCTTCACAGCCTTAATCATCATCACTGTATTCCTCTGGCACGAGCGCCTATAATTATCCTCTTACCTTTAAAGTGTCGGCCACCTCTTTGGCCTTTCCTGATAGTAAAATTTCCTTACAGTCAAAGTCATTTTAACCACCTCCAAATAAATTTTCTACCTCATTTCAATCACTGCTTATGTGAAGATGCTCTTCCTTACGCTTTGGTAAAAAAATATATCACCATATTTCCATAAGTCATTGCCTTAGTCTTTAGATGTGAACATTGCCATGACTGACTCTCGATCATACTTAGGACATCTCTTATCTTGGGTCCTTCTTGTTTTCACCAATCTCGACCCTCATTGGATCGATCTATAATTTCTTATGGTTCAACACGTGGCCCACCTGGCATTATTATAATTATGTCATATTTCCTTCATCAAAATTTCTATTCTTTAGAACTTTGAATATTACCTTTCTCCTTGTAAAACCTCTAAGGTTATCCTTGAATCGTTCCTCCTGTATTCCCTAGATACAGGGCATATCAAAATACCATTTACTAATACTAGAACCATTGTCTATGTATTTCAGAAAAATTTCTCTACTGACCTTTAAAGGTTGTTGTTACCTTAGTCCTTCGTTCCATACTATCAAAACTCATATTGTCCCTATTAAGGGCGAAATGCCAACCTTTATGCATTACCCTAGGGTTCATCTCAAGTTATCGAAGTTATATCCTTAACTCGACCTTTAAAAAGGTACTTGCATCCTTCCATGGATAAATCAAGTCATATATCCTTGATAGATTATCTTATTCAATCATTCCCACCTCGATAGTCTATACCAATTTCATAATAACATCTGTATTCAAAATGAGGTCAATTAATATGGCCTCAAAAAGATAACAACGGTTATCCGCTTTTCTTGCCTAATTTGGTAACGATAACAAGGATGTTCTGGAAGATATTGGTCGTGTTCAACGTGAACTTCTTCTTAATAATTCCTTATTTACTTTTGTTGTTTATCTCAACAGTCATCTCAATGTTGGGATGTCATTCATACCTAGCGTCTCCCTTTCTGGGTATCATGCCACCGGTCTTACACTTCACATTCTTGAAGGTCACTTCCTTCATCCAAATTTTCCTAATTTCTTACTTTCTTGTCTCCTCAGTCTATCCGTGTCTCATTATTTATCATTCGAACTATCTCAAGGTTTCCTCGAATCCTCCCAACTTATAAGGGATAAAATATATGTATCTCTTATGCCTTCAACCATCAACTTTAACTCATAGTGAATCACCCTCATCCTGACGATTACATACTTTTCTATTTTTATTGCTACGAGTCTTTAGGGTTTCCTCATACCCAACTCCCTTATCATTCCTCAAACTGTATTGCCTTTTTATTTCTTCCCACTTCAGTTTCTTTTTATTTTCCTTTCTCTTACAATCATTTCATGACCCCACTAATCATTGACTTCAACATCACGTTGTTCAAGGATTCTTGTCATCGGAACGAATCTTGACAACTTTTGCAATCTTAGATTCATAATTTATCATACTCATTCGCCTTTGTTTCGGCTCTAAAGGTTTTACACTATCTTCATAACCTTGGGAATTACTTTCCCAAAAACAATTGTCTGAACTTTAATCAGTTTATTATAACCTCTGGCTCCGTGCCTTTCTTGGCCTTTCACCAACGGGTGGCCTCTCTCTTAGGAAGGTAAGTGATAAAAATAGTCTTTTGCACTTCGTCAATCATTTAGAATCTCAAATGATTCCTATATTTCCTTTAGCCAAGCTCTTGCCTCGACTGGGTCAACCTGTTCCTTGGAACTCTGAGAGCTTAACGACTTAAAGGTCATGAAAGGATTTCCTACCGCATTGTTTCCTCAAGGTGGTGGTTGGGAATAAGAGTATAAGTTCTGTTTAGACAGGTCCATGAATTTCCGTATAGGAGTACCGTCTCGGGTTTCCTTATCTTGCTCGACTTCTATTTTCTCAGTATGAAATGTTTCATCCTTCTCCTATAATAAGGGTCATCTTATACGTTAAAATCCTTGTTTTTCATTTCATTATGTTATGGTTCCTTCTATCTTAATTGCGACCTCCTTGATTATCACATTCAGGGTTTGCCCTAAATCTTATTCTTCGTGGGGGCATAATGTTTGGAAAAATTTTGAGAATCTCTTTATATTTCTCTTACTTACTTTGCTTTATTCTTTCCTCGTCCAGTCCTTACATGATCATAAATTATGAATTCTCAAGTTCTATAACTTCATGACACTCTTAAGTGTTAATAGTGCAATTAACAATATGAACTTATTCACCACAAACTGATCTGAACTAAAAGGAACAAATATATACATAACCATTTGTTCGAGGGTATAACAACTGAACACATTAAAGAGAATTACATCATTTGATCTGATCGCTTCTATCCCAAAAGTACTACTATAGATAATCATCTAGTCATTAAAACTAATCATTCATAACTTAGGCTAATCCTCCAAAACCCTTGTCTGATCGCTCTGGCTCTGCACACTACCACGGATCAAGAAATGCGGGCGCGCACGACATCCCTAACCTGCTCCATCGCAGAGGTGATGAGGTCTAAGATAGTCGCAAGTAGAGCTAGATCAACCTGACCCTCAAGATGGCCTCTAGCTGTAATTCGGGTGGTAGCCTCAATCATGTCCATGCTATATGCTAATCCTGCCGGAAGTACACCGCCCTCAATCCTTGGTGCAGTGAGTCGATCCAATAGATCACTCCTAACATTACGGGCCTCAGACAGACCACCCAGGGTCATCTGATAATCAGCGATAAGAGAAGTCTGAGTGGTAGCATCTAGCAGTCCATGGGGTGCAGGTGGTGCAGACCCAGGAGATCCAAATGGATAACCAAGCACGGTATCAGGTGACAATGGTGCAGGAGATAAAGGTGGCATTTCCTCAGTAGGTGCTGGGCTCTGTACAAGGGAGGGAACAAGAATTGGTGGAACCTCATGGATGTCTACAGGAACCTCTGGAAGAGGGTCTAATACTGGTATAAATGGTGCCGTGGAAGGCCCCACTTCTTCTGCCCTCATTATCCTCTGTGCCCTTGGTAACTCTTCATCCTCTAGTGCCACCCTCGCGGCCATTCTAGCTCTGGTAGTCGCCCTGACTACGGTCATCAATTCCTCAGCAGTCCTCTCTTTATTCTCGTCAGGTACCTCTACGAGATCCTCCTCAGCAGCAATCCCTTCTGGGATAACATCCTCAACTATAACATTCCCAACATGAATCTCATTCGGTCCCTCGCTAGGGTACTCTATCAGATTCACCATTTGATCTCCAACATGTCATGCTGATGCCCCTGAACCTCAGGGTTAGGTGCCCCGCTGCCCTATATGATAATGAACTATGTTACTATTAAAATATTTATAAGGGTTCCCATAAGGGTTTTAACTGTCAGTACTATGTTAGGAAGCCCTACTATGAACTTGGCAAGAGTTCTTATTATCTTAGTGAACTTATTATCTTAACGCCACATCATCTCTGAGGTTTATAACGCTTGGCTCTGATACCATTTCTGTAACACCCCCAAATCCGGGGTCGGGGATTCGGGTTGTCACGAGTTCCATTTCCCTTATCCATACTTAATCTTAACAACCAACCAACTGCTGCGTACTGTGACCCCACAATATACACACACACCACAAGTTATAGTCTCAGAGATGAATACCAAAAATAACACAAGTCATTTTATTCCACAATTATAAACCATTTCACCTCCAAAGGGTTTCTGAATAATTTACGTATTCATTGCCATTATTACAATTCATAATATACATAAGTCTGGTTTATCAAAAGTTGGAAGTCTAGCCTATTGGTAATTCCTAGCTCAGCTATAGCGGCATCAACGCTTCCAGGAAACTGCGGAACGTTTCCTAACCGCTTGCGAATTGGAAGCTTGGTCATGTTCATCTTTGCTATCTGTTGTTGTGTGATGAAAGAAGAAATCAAGGGTGAGCAACAAGCCCACCGAAATAATATGTATAATAATTAACAATATAGGAGCATTCTCATAGTACTCATGAAAGTCTTGGTCAAGAAGAAATGAACCAAGCTGATATCTTAACGCGACCAAGTCGCAAAATATGCAGTATATATATATATACATATATACTTTTCACTATCTTTGAAATCCTCTGACATGTATAATATACACAGAGTTCCAGTTTAAAACTGTATAAAAATATCGTTGCAAGGTGATCTCATATATCTAACTTTGTCTCAACGTTTTTCTGAAAATCTTTGTCATGCATAAGATAATCATTTACTAGATATAAGTTGAAAAGATGAAGTTACAAGATACTCCAATATACTTATATCTTTTCCGAATACTACTTGAACTACCACCGTTCAAGTTATAATTAGTTTCAAAAGTTCATCAGCCAGATGAGACTACAAGATAAGACTTGAATAGATTCAATCTTTGAAATATTATTGAATGAAATGAAGTTACGAGATACTTCATTAAGTCACGATATATATATATCCATATATATATATATATCTCATACATTTCCTGAAAACCTCTGTCATAAAGTATGAACAGAGTTGCAATATCCATGAATTTTGGAAAGAAGAGAATTTTGGCATAAACCCGATATCTTGCTGATCAGGCAAAGATACCAATAAGTAACCTTTTCTACTAGTAGATGGATGAATCCCCCACCGGTCATCACCCTGGCCTCATTAGGACCTTGTGCTGGACCGCCACCCGGCCTCTTACGCGTTGATGGACTGCCACCCAGCCACTTACACTTTGATAGACCGTACCCCGGCCTGTCGCTTATGCCGACTCAATTAGATGGGCTTACTTCCCGAAGGTTGGGTAAGTAATCAATTCATTTGTCAAAACAACAACCTCGTTGTGAATATAAAATACACCACAGAGCCGGATCCCTCAGGTTTTGAGCGAGTATTTAAATCCCCTTCGAAAGGAGGATCTTAAATATAAAAATGAGCTTTAGGATCCGCCCTAACTTTTTAAAAATCATTTTGAAGACTCGAAAACATTTTTAAGAATGTTTGGAGTAGTGCTGATTTAATAAAATAACTCAGTCCCAATATATTTAGAAAATAACTGAATATTATTATTTAAATAATATTCCCATTAAGAATAATCTTTATAAAAATAATTGAAGTAGAAGTATTAAAACTCATACTTGAAATGAATATTAAATAACCAAAGATATACTCATACGAAAGTATGATCTTTATTTGAATAATCGAAAATAAGTTTGATTATCGAAATATTATTCTTTAATAAAATGAAGAATATTATTTAATAAAATAAGCGGAGTCATAAGTCCTCGAATAAATATTCAAAATAATATTCATTAAATAGAATAAACGGAGTCGTAAGTCCTCGAATGAATATTCAAAATAATATTCATTAAATAAAATAAACGAAGTCATAAGTTCTCGAATGAATATTCAAAATAATATTCATTAAATAGAATAAACGGAGTCGTAAGTTCTCGAATGAATATTCAAAATAATATTCATTAAATAAAATAAACGAAGTCATAAGTCCTCGAATCAATATTCAAAATAATATTCATTAAATAGAATAAACGGAGTCGTAAGTCCTCGAATGAATATTCAAAATAATATTCATTAAATAAAATAAAGTTATCGAATAAACCTTATTCGATTAATAATTTTGAAAACTATATCAATATATATATAAATATATATATATATATATATATTATACTCGGGAACATCGACTCCCGGTTTAGAAAATGTTCGCCTTTGGGTCCCCTATATTAAGGGTATACGCAACTACTACTTATCTCTAGCATAGGTATTATGCAACTTATAAGCATTTGAATCAACAATTAGATATCAAGATTACGAAACAGACATGCATATATACCATATCAGCATGCTCCGATATATCGCAAGATTTGCTAATAACAATCATGCACTTATCACAAGATAATGCATATACATATATACATCACAACAACAGTATAACGGGTAGAAAACTTGCCTGAGCGACTGAGAGTGGTAAAAGTCCTGGGATGAGTCTGGTAACCTATAAACATCATATAAGTTGGAATTAAACCAAAGTCGCTTAAGAATCTATACTTTAACCAATTAGACCCTAACATTCGCTTTTGCGCTTAACGATTCACTTAAGTCGCTCGAGTACCCACGGCTCCACCATTTTTAATAAATTAACCATTAAGAGTTTTAAGGCGATTCTTTCGCGAGTACCCTACCAACTGTCTAACCCACTTTACATAATTGTTTCATAATCCAATTAGTCATTTAAGGGCCTTAACCAAGGTTTTAAAGTAAGGTCACGAAATACCGTTACTTAAAACGATCGTTTCTCCTAAACCGCACATCGGATTCAAGCGAACCACATATCAAAACGAAGCTCGTAACATGAGCTATCTAATCATGGAAATGGTAAAAACCTAACAGTGAGTTCACGGGTCCTGATGTTAAGAACAAAAATAGTCTAAAGTAAATTGGGCATTACGCCGGCTATGTTTATCCGATTACCAAGTTTTAAACCACTCCAAACAACCACCATTCAACTCACACCCAACAATAAAACCAACCCTCATCCAAACCTTAATACATCAGTCCCCAAACCTCAAGATTTTCCAATTTATACAACCCCACACATGAACTACTAGCTATACTTAAGTTTCATTAACTATAAACAAGATTTCAACATCCAAATCACTACAAATCCAATCCAAACTCTAAACACACAAGCACCATGCTTCTCATTTACTATAACCATCAAAACCATCTTAATACTCAAAGTAAAGTTAGGGTTTGGAGGTGTTATATCTTCCTTGGAGTGATTAGAGTAGCTAGGAAGCCTTAAGAAGCCTTAAGAAGCCTTGAGATAGCTTAGGAATGCTTGGATCTTAAAGGAAATCAAAGAAAATAAAGTTAGTAATCTTGAAAACACTATTCATCATCTTCTTCCTTGATTTTTTTTAGAAGAGATTCATGAAGAAATAGAAGCTTAAACTCCTAGGATATGCTTATCTAATCATAAAGGACCTTGGGTAATTACCTTGCAATTTAACAAAGATAGAATCTTGATTTTTGGAAATTTTTCTCCTTGAAAACATGAAAAAGCCGAGAGCTCTTCTTGAAAAGGTGGAGAAAATGTGTTTTTGTGATTTGTTTTGTTGGTTGTTTTGCTTTTGTTTTGATTAATTACCTTTTAACCATGGTAAATTTTGTGTGGTTTATTATCAACCAACACTTCCTTCCCTTTGGTCATGCTTATGTCATGTTCCTATGTCATCTTCCCACACTTGTCCTCTTCTTGTTGGTGTGGTGACATCATCATCACTAACCTCTTTGATTAGCTCCTAATTACTTGACTAATGACCGCTGATCTGTTATACAGTTCGCTTAACTTTCGTTCTCATTTATCGTTTGAGGGATCATACCCGGGATCTCATTACTTGGGTTTCCTTAACCTTTCTCAATACATTATATTCCTTTTATGTTCCTCTCTTATAATCCTTGAATTCAAATCCTTTTTATCCTGTTACCTTATACTCAATTCTTTCGGTATCTGGTGGATTTTCGGGAAAAATCAAAGTGTTCGAATTTGGATTCTGACGATCTTTACATACATTTATATACCATATAGAGTACTAATAAGATCTCAGAATAATAATAGAAGAACCCCTACATAGTGTGACATGAAATGTTTTCTTATTCAACATAATCAGCAAAAACACTATTCATAAGGGTTACAAAAAGTTCAAAAATTTTGGGGTTATTACAGGTGAACTAATAGAATTCATAGTTTTACTCTTGTGACTCAATTTCTTCATTTTTCCTTTTTGACAAGCCTCACAAACCTCATATGAGCAAACTCTTTATTTTGGCATGTCTCTCACTAACTCCTTTTTTATTAGAGTATTGATTGCCTTGTAATTCAAGTGAGAAAGCTTTTTATGCCATAACTTGCTTTGTTCTTCAGATGCCTTGGTGTGGAAGCAACAAATTCCATCTTCATTTGCTGAGTCCAAGTCTGTAACAAATAAACTTCCTTTTCTTACTCCTTTAAGAAAAACTTCATTAGTCTTTTTGCTGATGATAAAGCATTCTTCTTTGTCAAATTTAACATTGAATCCTCTATTAGTGAATTGACTGACACTTAGGAGATTTACTTCCAAACCACCAACTAATGCTACATCTTCAATAACAACATTTCCAGAAATCAATTTGCCATATCCCATTATGAAACCTTTGATGTTGTCTCCAAAAGTCACTAATGGGCCAGCCATCTCCTCAAATTGTGATATCACGACCATATCTGTCATATGTCTTGAGCATCTACTGTCTACGATCCATATGAATTTCTTCATTTTTCCCTGCAGATTATGAGGATGATGTGTTTTTAGCTACCCAAACAGTGTTGGTTGCTTTCTTCTTGTTAACAGAATATGCAGAATTAGAATGAGTTGATTCAGAATAAATAGTGTTCATTGCTTGATTTTCATGTTCCTTTTTTGCTGTAGATCCAAATTGATCTCTTTGAGGTCTACTGTTAGGTCTCGAAGTATCGTAGAAGGGGGGTTGAATACGATACTCACTAAATTAAAAAATAATTTGAATCTTTTACGAATATAAAATTTAGTGTTCGGTTAGTGGTTCTGTGTTTTTGAGATGAATAGTGTTTGGAACAATAAAATGAGGAACACAAGATATTCGGAAAAATATATATTCGTATATAAATCCGCGGGGGTATTGTTACACTTTGGTAAATAAATTAACTGGATACAATCTAAGAACAAGAAAGTTCCTAGCTACTACAAAGATGAACAAATTAAATCCTATACAATGATCTAGCTTTTGTTTGTCTAAGGATTTAATTACCGAGTAACGATTATAAGGCCCCTATGAATATACAAGAGTTAAATTGGGCATTATAACATTACTCCGGTGAGAAGATTAACGGATATAGATCTGAGTGTTTATCTCCTCTATTTTTCTTTGCTTCTATTTTCACAAGCTCTTTGGCAGAGAAGATGAACAGAACAATTCTAATTACTGAATGCTTCTGCTGTTGTAGTGTAGACTTTATATTCAATTAAAGTGTGTGGCTGAAATTGAACCACACAAATTAATTGAATGTACCAACAAAGATGTGGCTGAGGAGTGAGTGCTAACCTGCGACTAGTAACTTTTATTCTCACAAACAGCTAACCTGCGACTAGTAAACAAGTAACTGGCGACTAATAACTTGGTTTTTTTATTTTGTTTCCAACACAACCTGCGACCAACTTTACAAGTACGTTTACTTGGTTTTCCAGGTTTCTTTTATATGTTTATTTGATTTTCCTTTTTTTGTTTTTGTTTTTCTCTTTTTTTTTTATTTTATTTTTTTTTATTTTTTTTTATTTTTTTGTTTTGTTTTGTTTTTCTTTTTATTTAAGTTTAAATTGTAACTAAATTAATTTATAAAATAAACTTAAATATAACTTATATATATAAACTAATTTAGATTTATAAAATAAACTTATTTAAATTTTATAAAATAAATCATTTTAAATTTATTAAATAAATTATATTAAAGTCCATTAAATAATTTATTTAATTTAATAATTAAACTTTGAGCTTCGCCAGTCTCTCAAGCAGTTAAGCTGTATACCCCGCGCACCTCTTCTCGTACTTTAACATATAAACTTTCAATCCAAGTATGTTCCTCAACTTAACAATTCTTCTAAAAATAATACCTAGATTCCTTTCACGAGTTGTTGACTCCTAGTGCAACTGGTCTGGTTCACAGACGACTAACCCCAATTCATGTCTTCGTATTATAGCCTTGATTACATTGTTAAGCTTGTAACAACTTTATCGCTTCGGATACTGACTATCAATAAAAAAATGTACTTTCACTGGAATCCTTTCTGGTACTTTAGACAACATCTTCATTGTTACTACAATCTTGAATACTTCATTTTCTGTTCTTCACCGATGCGTGATCATATAAATGAACTCCTGTTAGTGAGTATAACTTCAAGACTGCAGCTGTCTTCTTTAACCTCTGTCTATACCCTGTCTTCAATTTTTCAGATTCATATGCTTCATACACTGTCTATCTTCAATCAATGCTAATACACATAAATCTTCTAGTAGCACTAATACACTAAATCTTCATCATTTATGAAACCCTGAAAGTCTTTAACCTTTATTCTTCACTAAGGCATGATCATATTAATAAACTTCTTTCAGTGACTTGTAAACAAACTTCAAGCTTTCTTTTAATCTTTTGATTCTTTATATTTTCCTTGTCTTCGTTTCTTCTGATTTCTTGTGTAGGCATAGTATTATTAACCTGTCCTTTTCTAATATTGTTCTTGAGTGAGTTATCACGTAACTGTTAATATAGCTACGCAGTCTCACCAACAATCTCCCGCCATTTGATTGTTAAACCTAACAAACAAATTAAATTGAGAGGATAACTCAACTAACAACTAGAAAAAGTAAAGTGCAAGGACTTGTAAATAATGCTACTGATTTTCTGGATCAAGTACTGTATTTCCATATTTCTTGAGTAACTGAAATGAAAGATGCTTGTTCCTCTAGCACTAAAATGATCTTCAAGTAGTTTCATCTTCATTTCCTTGGTTCTTTAAATCTCTGCTAGATAATACTTCTCAGTCTTGAAGTAATCATCAGCAGCTTCTTTTGTACGACCACATTTCCTGTTGAGAAGCACATATTTCTCTTGCTTCTCCCCTATCAGAATCAACTACTTAAAGGAGATCACGTTAGTTTACCACCTCTCCCGTACAATAGAATCCGCAGATAAAAACCAATGGTACTCCCCTTTTGGAAAATAACCCTTATGAAGAATAGTGATGAACCAATCCAATTCTTCTGATCACTAGAAAATCACTTTCGTGTTTACCACATCTCTCGTACAATAGGATCCTTAGTTTCAAACAACAATGGTGTAATGTGGTGTACACGTGCTTTACCTTTTTCCTCCTGCCTGATAATTGTAAAGCCCTCCAAACCCAATTCTGAAGTTTGGGGCCCATAACACACACCATATTAAACATGTTATGAATATAATAATATGTATATAAAATGACCCTACTTACCATATTCCACGGATCGATGCAGTTTAAAGTATGTCCACAAGCCACAATCTTATTTATTACACAAACGTACCAAAACCCAGTTTATTTATCTTACATCTGAAGTTTCAATTTTATTACAAACTATAAACACAACCATGCCAAACATCCTCTACTAGTCTATTCCAATTCAACCTGGATACGTAGCTCGCACACTTGTCTGGGGATCCTCACTACCACCAGTTTCCTTTTTCACTGGAAAAGAATATAAACAGTTTTGCAAGAGTGAGCTAACTAGCTCAGCAAGTCACAAAGATAGAAACTGAGATTAACAATGATCAATTGAAATGATATAAGGAAATCAAGTTTACTGATAAGCAATGATTAGAATTGAATATTCATTTTTTATTTTAAAAACCAAGGTTAGGCTGCTGATCAGTCACGCACTAACTCCGAGCAAGGCTCCCAGCTTTGCTCTATACACTGGATCCAAGGCACGCACTGGCCTATTATGACCACGAATCTTGGCTGACCACGAATCTGGCCCGATCACGAATCTGGCCCATAATTAAAAACAATCCAATTCTAGAATCACAATGTGATAAGCAATGTAACTCAGTAGTTGAATCATAAATAACATTTACTTTGGAATATAGGATGATCTGTAATTTCATGAAATAACTAGGAAATCACAAAGGTTGGATTTCAATCAAGGAAAGAAACAGAAAGCAGAAGCCCCAATGGTTCAAGAGTTACAAGAATTGGTCTTCCGTTACACAAGATATAAGGGTTGGTATAATAGGCAATTTCATATCAGGAATCAGTATGTGGTCGGTATGTATTTGTGGAGTAGTATCGTATAGGTGTGGTTTGTATATGTGAATTCAACAATCAACAGTTTATGAAAAAACAGGCTTATGACTCGAGATCAATAAGAATCAGGTTTGGGTTATGTACTTCAAAGTACTTGCAATATATAATAATAACCGTTTAGAGTAATTGCAACATAATGGGGATCGTTCCAAAATACTTGCAAGATAATTAAGAGGAGAAGGAACACTTGCCTTATCAATTCGCTTTCACTTTACTAGCACTTATCCAGTGATTCCCACTCACTGACTATCTGCTTTCCTTTTCTATGTCTCTCTTCCTCTGTTAAATATCACATGCACTTATCAATACTATGTCTCATCACATTCTATTCGTTATGAGCTTCTAACTACCCTTCATTTCACCCAAATCCGACGTACGGATAGAAAGTTATGAATTAAACAGTTAAACAATGCACATACAGTCATATTACACAACAATTGGATCATGTACAACACATAGCACGTAAGATATTTAATCCAAATAATTTTTCAAAGAAGATTCAGGGTTAAAATGATTTTTTAGGTATTTAATAATAATTTTTGAACATTTTTTGGAATTTAAACGGGTCTCCGAATCATTTTATAATTAAATAATAGGGTTCGATTACCCGAATCTGAGTTTATAAAAATTTTATAATAATTATCGAGCCTTGAAAGCAATTTTAAATAATATTTTAAAGCTCGAAACTATTTTTCAGAATTTTTAAATCAAAAATAATTAATTAAATCTAATTAAATAATCAAATAAAATTAATTAATAATTAATTAATTAAATTAAATTAATAAATTAATATTTAAATTAATTGACTAATTAAATAATTAATTATCAACTAAAATTAATTAATTAAGATTTATTTTAGAATTAAAAAGGAATTTTTAGAAATTAAAATATATTTTTTTATAAATAAAACATAATTTTTAAATAATTCTTAAATAAAACAAATTCAGAAACAGGATTCAGGTTTTGCAATTAAGTTTTACAGGATCAAAACCGGGTTCAAGGGACGGGTCGAAACCGGGCAATCGGGTCAAAACCGGGTTAGCAAGAACCGCCGGAAAATCCACCGGAAAATTCGCCGAATCCGGTGGCCTGCCACCTCCGGCCCGGTTCTGGTGAAGCGGAAATGGCCTCCTGCAGCGTGGTTCGACCTCGGATCTGCACGAAACTCACTATACACATAATCGTCAACTCGTTCGACTTAACAACAACAACAATAACATCACAACAATTCATCGTTCCCGGCCGGATTCGAACGTTGCCGACGAAAAACGCTGGCCGGAACTCCATTAAACCCGGCAAAACCGAGCTCCAATCCGGTCGACTTGATTTTAATCAATTCTCGACCAATTTTAAAGAGTTTTATACCAAAATCAAGCATGGGTGATACAGAATCTATATCTATAATCACAACCAACAATCAAATCAGATTTTAATTCCAAAAATCGAAATCAAAAACTCAAAAATAAGAACTCGGGTCTTATTCAAAACGGGATCAAAATCGACACTTCTATATACGAAATTAATCCTCACGAACCCAGGAACAATAACCAATCAACAAAATCCTCAAACAATCCCTCAAAATCGAAAACAAATTTAATGAAAAATTTTGAAAAATTGAATTACCAGTATACTCGATTTCAGATCGTGATTTGTGGTATCAAAAGAATAGCCTCTTCAAGGGCTTCAATTTGGTAGACAGAACACAAAGAACGGAGGTCTATAGTTCCGGGAATCAAAGGATTTGTATAAGAATGAAATCACACCCACAAGAACAAAGTTTCCTAGTTTGTTTTCTTATAAAAATGAATAAATAGATAAATAGGCTATTTATACTTATCGTAAATTAATCCTCGCTAAATCACAAATTGATGCTTCGATCTTGCAATTTAATAACTAGCCCAAGACTGATATTTTATGAGGAATAATTTTTAATCGAATAAATATAAAATATGATACGATAAAAAGCTAGTTATACTTATGGGATATTAATACTTGTTAAAACGTAAGGAAAATAGGTTACTTAGCCGCTAAGTAACTGCAAAAATGATCCAATTTAATACTCGTATTGGATAATTATCCCAATCGGGCCTTTTATAAAACACTTTATACGAAAATAATGTAATATTATCCCGTCTTTCGGGAATACGGGTTTTGTTGATATATCGAAACAATTATCGTATCGAAAATTATACGCCAGGACGCGTATGGGTCAAACTGTAATCCGGATCGAAAAAGTCAAAACATGGAAAATGTCCGGAATTACCAGATTAGGTTAGGAAGGAGGTTTTGGAAGAGTTTCGGGTTATAAAATCGTAAAAACGGTTAAGGTTGGGCGATTCCCGGCTTTATAAAAATTGTTTTTGTACTTATTCAAAAAATAATTAATAAATTCATAAATCAATTTAAAATCATATAATACTCCAAAAATTACTAGAAAAATTCCTTAATTATCTATATTTTATTCTGGACATAATAGAATTAACACAGTCACATTTTATCACATATATACATCTAAATATTATTATCAATCAGCAGATAATTCACCAAAATTCATATAATAATTACATAATAATCATTTATTGATAAAATAATTATACGCGATATCCCGGATATTACATCCTCCCCCCTTAAAAGGATTCTGTCCTCAGAATCTCCTAAGTAAACAAGTGGGGGTATTTTTCTCGCATATCACTTTCTAGTTCCCAGGTTGACTCTTCAACCTTTGGGTTTCTCCACAATACTTTTACTAACTTTACAACTTTATTCCTCAATATCTTTTCTCTTTTTTCTAGAATCTCTATTGGATTCTCTACATACGATAAATCTTCCTGAAGTTCTATCGGCTCATACTCAATTACATGATTAGAGTCTGGATTATATTTCCTAAGCATGGATACGTGAAAAACATTATGAATGTGCACCATGTGTGGGGGTAACGCCAATTCGTAAGCTACTTTGCCGACACGTTTTAGAATTTCAAAATGTCCAACATATCTAGGACTGAGCTTTCCTTTCTTTCCAAATCTCGACAATCCTTTCCATGGTGACACTTTTAATAACACTAGATCTCTGTCTTCGAATTCCATGTCCTTTCTGGATTGATCTGCATACTTTCTTTGACGATCTTGTGCTGCAATTAGCCTTTTCTGGAGGACTTCCACAACCTCTTTTGTCTGTTGTACCAATTCAGGTCCAAGTATTTTACGCTCTCTGACTTCGTCCCAATATACTGGTGATCAACATTTGCGTCCATAAAGAGCTTCATAGGGAGGCATTCCGATACTGGCATGATAACTATTATTGTAAGCAAATTCCACTAAGGGTAAATGCACGTCCCAATTGCCTTTGAAATCAATGGCACAAACACGTAACATATCTTCAATTGTTTGGATCGTTCTCTCACTTTGGCCGTCTGTCTGCGGATGATAAGCCATACTCATGTTCAACCTGGTTCCCAAGCATTCTTGAAAACTTCTCCAGAATCTTAAATTAAATCGTTGATCTCGATCAGATACAATAGACACAGGGACTCCATGAAGAACTACTATTTCCTTCAAATATATGTGAAGCAACTTATCCAGTGAAAATCTTTCATTGATAGGCAAGAAATGAGCTGATTTGGTTAGCCTGTCCACTATGACCCAAATAGCATCGTGATTCGCTTTCATTCTTGGTAATCCGACTATGAAATCCATAGCAATATGCTCCCATTTCCACTCTGGAATCTCTAATGGTTGTAACAATCCACTGGGTCTCTGGTGCTCGGCCTTAACTCTTTGACACATATAACATTTGCTCACCCATTCTGCAATTTCTCTTTTCATGTCGAGCCACCAATAATTCTCCTTTAAATCTCTGTACATATTGGTACTTCCTAAATGAATGGAATACCTTGAATTATGAGGTTCGTGTAAAATTTCATTCTTCAATTCTGTCACTGGTGGAATCCAAATTCTGGATGAAAATCTAAGAATACCCTGATCGTCCTTCTGAGTGCATAACTCCTCTCCAACCAAACGATTGATATCTTGATCCATTATTTTCTCTTGGCACTTTCATATTTTCTTTTGTAATTCTGGTTGAAACGTCATGTTATACACCTTTACTTCACTAGGTTTGCAAATTCTGACCTCCAATTCTAATTTCTGAAATTCCCTGTATAATTCTTCAAGTATCGTCAGCATGTTCAGTCTTTCCTTTCTGCTTAACACATCTGCCACCACATTCACTTTTCCTGGATGATAATTAATCGTGCAATCATAGTCCTTGATCAGTTCCAAGCATCTTCTTTGCCTCATGTTGAGCTCCTTTTGCGTGTATATGCACTTTTGTGATCCGTATAGATCTCACATTTTTCTCCATATAGGTAATGTCTCCAAATCTTCAAGGTGAATACTATTGCCGCTAGTTCCAAGTGATGAGTAGGATACTTCTGCTCATGAGGTTTCAGTTGTCTTGACGCATATGCAATAACTTTATCATACTGCATCAAAACACAACCTAATCCCTTATGAGAAGCATCACTATAGATAACAAAATTCCCTTGATCATCTGAAAGTGACAAAACAGGTGCCGTGATCAATCTCTTCTTTAATTTTTGAAAACTTTCTTCACATTTCTCGTTCCATATAAACTTTCACTTTTCCTGGTAAGCTTTGTCAAAGGTGTCGCAATCTTCGAGAAATCTTGAACAAATCGTCAATAGTATCCCGCTAATCCTAAGAAACTTCTCACTTTCGTTGGCGTTTTAGGCCTTTCCCACTTCGTAATAGCTTCAATCTTTGCTGGGTCCACTTTGATTCCTTCAATACTTACTACGTGTCCTAAAAATTGGACTTCTTGTAACCAAAATTCACACTTTGAAAACTTTACATACAACTTTTTCTTCCTCAAAATCTCCAAAACTGTCCTTAAATATTCCGCGTGATCTTCCGTTGACTTGGAGTAGATTAAAATATCATCGATAAACATAATTACAAACTTGGCTAAATATTCCTTGAAAATTTTGTTCATCAAGTCCATAAATGCTGCCGGGGCATTGGTCAATCCAAAAAGACATTACTAAGAATTCATAATGACCGTACCTTGTTCTAAAAGCTGTCTTTGGTATATCTTCAGGTTTGATCTTCAATTGGTGATATCCGGATCTCAAATCAATCTTAGAGTAGTACTTGGCTCCTTTCAGCTGGTCAAACAAATCATCGATTCGTTGTAATGGGTACTTGTTCTTGATCGTAAGCTTATAAGTTCTCGATAGTCGATGCATAACCTCATGCTTCCGTCTTTCTTCTTAACAAATAACACAGGTGCACCCCACGGGGATACGCTGGGTCAAGTCACTCCTTTTTCTAATAATTATTGCAATTGCTTTGCTAGCTCCTTCATTTCCCTATCCGGAGGAAGTCCTGGTAATTTTTCTGGAAATACGTCTGGAAATTCATTTACCACAGAAATATCTTCCAGTTTTGCTGGCTCCTGACTTTTTTCTATCATGTAGGCAATGAAATGCTCGCATCCTTGTCGTAATAGTTTCTTAGATTGAATCATTATCAAGAACTTCTTTGTTTGCTTCTGACCTTTAAACGTCACCGCCTTCTCGTTTGACGTCTTCAAAATTACCTTCTTGTTACGACAGTCTATCTGAGCATCATGCTTAGATAGCCAGTCCATTCCTAAAATAATGTCAAACTCTCCTAACTTAAATGGTATCAAATCAGCGTCAAACTTATTGCCAGAAATCTCAATCTCACAGTTCTTGCATACTTGGTTCACAGATACACGCTCCTGATTTTTTAATTCTACCGTCAAAAGCTCACTTAACAATATAATTGGGCAATTTAACTTAGAAACAAAATCTTGAGAAATAAATGATCGAGTTGCTCCCGAATCTACTATCACTTTAGCACATAAGGAGTTCACAGTAAGTGTACCTGCCACAACATCTGTGTCCATGATAGCATCTTTCACAGACATGTCATAAACTCTAGCTCTGGGAGGTTCATTCACCGCTGGAGGGGCTCCCATGATTCGCAGTGTATTACTGACTGGAACTGGTGCCTTGCAATCCCTTGCTATGTGTCCTGGCTTTCCGCACTTGAAACATGTATACCCAATTGCTAGAACTTTTCCTGCCTGATTCCTGGTAGGCCGATCCCTGTTAGCTGGCTCTCTGGCTGGCTGGTTACGACACTCCCTTTAATAGTGCCCCTCTGGTTTCATCTGTAATAGACCACATTCAACTTGTTGCAAACTTCTCCATGCTTCTTTCCACAGACTTGACAATCTGGTAGAACTGGCCTCTACTGGGTTGGTTGGTTCTCAGTGGCTGGACGGCCACCTTGTCCTCCATTGCCCGTATTCTGTCTGTTGAAGTTCCTTCCGGGCTGAAACCTACCTTTCTTCTGATTGAAATTTGGAAATTCCCTGTCTGGGACTGTCCTTCATTCCCATCAAACTTCCTCTTCTTACCTTCCTTCTCTTTCTGAGACATTTCACTTTCTGTCTCCGCAATCATAGCTTTCTGCACAACTCCCGCATATGTGTCCAATTTAAATATGGCCACCTTCCCACGAATTCATGGCTTAAGTCCTTGCTGAAACCTCTTAGCCTTCTTCCTATCAGTGTCCACATAAGATGGCACAATCCTAGATAATTCCACAAACTTGCTTTCATAATCTGCCACTGTCATATTCCCTTGCTTGAGCTCCAGAAATTTCAATTCCATTTGATCTTGAAGAAACTGAGGGAAATACTTTTCTAGAAACAACTCCTTGAATCTTTCCCACACAACATCATCAGTACCTTCCAACACTTTAACAGTTTCCCACCAGTAGTTGGCTTCATTTTTCAGATAGTAACTTGCAAATTCAGTCTTTTGCTCCTCCTTTACCTTGACTAAGGCAAATGCCTTCTCAATCTCTTTCAACCAAACCCTAGCCTCAATCGGATCTGTAGAACCCTTAAACTCTGGTGGATTCACTGCCTGAAAGGTCTTAAAGGTTACCTGAGGGTTAGTCTGCCTCTGCTACTATTGAGTCAGATGGACTGTCTGTTGGGCCAAGATCTGAAGAATCTGGGCTAAGTTGGGTCTATGCGACCTGGATTCACATTCTGGTTATTGTTGTCTTGGGTATTGTTGTTGTTGTTGGTTTCTTCATTTTGGTTGGTAGCACGGGTTTTTCGTCTAGGAGGCATTTTCTGTAAAGAATCAAACAACTTATTTAGCCTTTAAATCAAGTCCGTTTTATGAAAATATTTTTTGAAACTGAAATATCTCTTTTTGAAAACATTTTCAATCATTGAACTAAGTAAATTGCATGCTTCTTTACAAAATGTAAACATGTAAGGGGAAAAAATTACATGTTATTAAAAGAGTTTATATCTGGTGCAGTAAGATAAAACAGGTATAGTAAAGGAATAACAATGCTTGGAAAAGGAAAGACATTGATCTATATCGAAGTTTGGTGGTATAAGCACAAAACATTTTATTGAAGGCAAAGGTACAACAGGCCTATCCAGTAGTCAGCAAGTTTTGTTTAATTATATTCCCACTAAAAGTCTGATTTTACTTATCCCACATTATTATACATATATTAGCTGTCCCATCATCTCTGTTGTCTAGTTTCAAGTACTCCCCGGGTCACCTGTATCTCATTCCAAAGTTCCTTCTTATTTCTATCGACATCTATAGTCCTGATAATGTGTTGAAATCCCCAGATCCATGCCAACAGGGCTTCTCATTCCAAAAGAAGAGCCTCATACTAGAGATTACTGAAGAAATTCATTATCATGGAATACCAAATAAAATTTCAAAACCAAGGAAATTGAATGAGAAGGAATAGTGATGAAGATGTAGGTACGACTGAGAGCAACCATACAAGGACATAAGATGGCCAGTCTTAGTACCACATAGTTCACAACACATAATTTGGTGGCATCGACCCTTTTGTCACACAGACAAATAGTCAACACATATGCATTATTTGCCCCAATCGTATGATAGAATTACCGAGGAAAGAAACAATGTTTAGATAGAAAAGTTCACAAATAAGGAAGGAGAGAATCTGATTTATAATGGGATCAACAAAATCCTAAGACACACCCTTAACCGAATGTCCCATAAAGTCAGAATCAACAGGTGGAGGTCCTTGAATAGGTAGTCTCACAGTTGGAGGTAGAATAGTTTGCATTGGTGCATTCGTTGCAACATGTATTATGGCTGACATCAGCGAAAGAGCCGGACGTGGATTAGATGACGGTCCTTCGACGAAAAGCTCTGAGTAATCAGATGATATTGAAATAAAGGAATCGGCCATCGCTGCTATCCAAAAATCACATTGCTCAATACGAATCCTAAATCTTGGCACGAATCATACTAAAACATATTATTTAGTCGTATTCAACTTCTTTACATTCTATTTCTTTATTTCCTAATACTAATCTTAACCCTCTACCCCTTCCCGATAATCTAGGATTGTGGCAGTGACTTTAAACCGTAGCTCTGATACCAAACTGTAACGCCCTCCAAACCCGAGTCAGAAGTTTGGGGCCCACAACACACACCATATTAAACCTGTTATAAATATAATAATATGTATATAAAATGACCCTACTTACCATAATCTACGGATCGATGCAGTTTAAAGTATCTCCACAAGCCACAATCTTATTTATTACACAAACGTACCAAAACCCAGTTTATTTATCTTATATATGAAGTTTCAACTTGATTACAAACTATAAACACAACCAAGACAAACATCCTTTACTAATCTATTCCAATTCAACCTGGAAACCTAACTCGCACACTTGTTTGGGGATCCTCGCTACCACCAGTTTCCTTTTTCACTGGAAAAGAATATAAACAGTTTTGCAAGAGTGAGCTAACTAGCTCAGCAAGTCACAAAGACAGAATCTGAGATTAACAATGATCAATTGAAATGATATAAGGAAATCAAGTTTACTGATAAACAATGATTAGAATTGGATATTCATTTTTCATTTTAAAAACCAAGGTTAGGCTGCTGATCAGTCACGCACTAACCCCGAGCAAGGCTCCCAACTTTGCTCTATATACTGGATCCAAGGCACGCATTGGCCTATTATGACAAAGAATCTGGTCCGACCACGAATCTGGCCCATAGTTAAAAACAATCCAATTCTAGAATCACAATATGATAAACAATGTAACTCAATAGTTGAATCATAAATAACACTTACTTTGGAACATAGGATGATCTGTAATTCCATGAAACAACTAGGAAATCACAAAGGTTGGGTTTCAATCAAGGAAAGAAACAGAAAGCAGAAGACCCAAGGGTTCAAGAGTTACAAGAATTGGTGTTCTATTACACAAGATATAAGGGTTGGTATAATAGGCAATTTTGTATCAGGAATCAGTATGTGGTAGGTATGTATTTATGGAGTAGTATCATATAGGTGTGGTTTGTATATGTAAATTCAACAATCAACGGTTTATGAAGAAACAGGCTTATGGCTCGAGATCAATCAGAATCAAGGTTTGGGTTATGTACTTCAAAGTACTTGCAATATAGAATAATAACCGTTTAGAGTAATTGCAACATAATGGAGATCGTTCCAAAATACTTGCAAGATAATTAAGAGGAGAAGGAACACTTACCTTATCAATTCGCTTTCAGTTTACTAGCACTTATCCAGTGATTCCCACTCACTGACTATCTGCTTTCCTTTTCTACGTCTCGCTTCCTCTGTTAAATATCACATGCACTTATCAATACTACGTCTCATCACATTTTATTCGTTATGAGCTTCTAACTACCCTTCGTTTCACCCAAATTCTTCAAGAGCCTCATAGTATTTGTCATGAAGCTACAAGTCACTAATCAGCTTACAGAATCTTTCAAAAACATCAGTTATACTCTCTTTTGGTTTAGCCATAAAACTCTCATACTGAGCTACCAAAATTCTCCTTTGGTTTGACCTAACTTCCTCTATTCCCTAACATAGAATTTCTATCTTCTCCTAGATCTATTTGGTTGTGTCACAGTTGATAATATTATTGTACATTACATTATCAAGTGACTCGATTAAAATCAGTTGCAAGCCACTATCCAGGGAGACTTTCTCCTTTTCAGGTTCAGTATAATTTGAGGGATCTTTAGGGGCATAATGAGTTGGAATGACCATGTCTCCATCTGTAGCCTCCTCAACTCTATCCATAGGGGTGAAAGGGCCATTCTTGAGAATCTGAACATATAATGGGTTGGCCTTCTTTATAAACAGCAACATCTTCTTTTTCCATAATGTGTAGTTACATATTTCAAAGGCAGGAATCTTGATACTGCTAATCTTCTGTGTATTCATTCTTCCAAGATCTTTAATCTCTTTTCTTTCAGATTTTACTATGATACAACTTGTTAGGTAATGAATATAACACAGGGGGGATGAATGTGTTTTAGATATTTTTAAGGCTTTTTGAATGTTTGTTACTTGGTGAACAAAGCAGATTAGAAATGCAGTAATATTATGTTAACTGAAATTGGAACAGTGCACATAATATTCCAAAACTCACTTAATTTTGTATTAAAATCAAGCTAGTGTTTTGCTACAAATCCCGGGTTCTTTGTAAGTAAATAACTCAGCTTCTTCCTTGAGAGAGTTACAAGAAAACTAGATCTATTTGATACAATTTTAAAAGTAAAGGACCGGTATTTACTTTATAGATTAGTAAACACAGGTTTACACAGCTTGCAGTAAGATATACTAAACCGTACTTTAAGTTATCTATAAAACTTTTCATTTCTGGCTTAGTGTATCTTTGCAAATCCTGTGAATGTGTGACTTTCCTTTGTCAGTTAATCCCGGCCTTTGATATTGTACTCTTCAAGCTGCTTTTGTAGACTTTTCAATCATAATAATTTGATCATTTATTGATTGATAATCTTGAATCTTTAACTTGTCTGCATTCTGTACTTGAGCTTCATATCGAGATCTCTAGTTTGAACTATAGAGAACTGACATCTCGATAAGTATAATGACTTATCGGGATATCTTATATCTCAATAAGTGTTTTGACTTGTCGAGGTCTCTGAGTTCCCTATAAGTGAACTTGGCTTGTTGAGGTCTCCAAATTTCTGCATGTGGAAATGACTTGTCGATATCTCTGTGATCTCTATAAGCATTTTGACTTATCGATATCTCTGAGATCTCTAATGAGAAAATTGACTTGTTGCTATTTCCAATCTTCATTTTGACTTGTTAATATCTCTGAGTTCTCTAATACATAAATGACTTATCGATATCTCAGAGATCTCTATATACATTTTGACTTGTAGATATCTCTGAGATCTCTAATGATAATTTGACTTGTCGATATCTTCAATCTTCATGTCTTTATTTGGCTTGTCAATATATCTGAGACTTCTCTATAAGCTATTTTGGACTTCTCGATAAGTCGATTTGGAGTTCTCGAATGACTTCTCTATATGACTTGTTCTGTGATTTGTAGATATCTTGACTTAGAACATTTTTCCTAAAACAGATTTATTCAACTCCAAGCTTCTTCATAATTTCTCTGAGGCATGATCTTCTTGATCTTCTTCCAGAGTTTATTCTCAGGCATGAGACTGTTTACAGAAAAATACTCCAGTATAATCTTTGACATTTTTATAGACTCAAGTAATATAGTACAAAATACAAATTTAGATTATCATACAACTAATTCTTAGGGATGTCAATTTGACTTAGTCTTGTTATAGTACATGCATGTCTTGTACAACAGTTATTCATAACAAAAAGGCATTAACTATGATGAGACTTTTGCTCCAGTTGCAAGGCTAAAGGCAATCAGAATTTTTCTAGCCTATGTTGCTCACGTGAAGGTCAAGGTGTTCCAAATGGATGTGAAGAGTGCATTCTTAAATGGTGAACTTGAAGAGGAAGTTAATGTTGAACAACCTCCAGGGTTCATTGATCCAAAACATCCAGATCATGTTTATAAGATGGATAAAGCACTCTATGGACTAAAGCAAGCTCCAAGAGCATGGTATGAAACAATTGCTCAATTCTTATTGGAAAGTGGTTTCAAAAAAGGTATAATTGATAAAACTCTTTTTTGTAAGTACCATGGTAAGGACTTTATTAGTTCAGATATATATAGATGATATCATTTTTGGTTCTACTAATGATAAACTTTGTGAGATCTTTGCAAAGCTAATGCAGTCAAGATATCAGATGAGTATGATGGGATAACTGAGTTATTTTGTGGGATTACAAGTCAAGTAGACTGAAGAAGGAATCTTCATCAATCAAGCAAAATATACCAGGAATTTTCTCAAAAGGTTTGGAAGGCAAGACAGTTCATCTAGAACAACTCATATGACCACTGTAACCAAGTTAGATTCAAATATTGGTTCATTAGTAGATATAACTAACTACAGAGGTATGATTGGCTCAATCCTACATTTGACTGCTAGTAGACCCGATATCATATGCTACTTGTCTGTGTCCAAGGTTCCAAGCTGATCCAAGGGAACCATATCTATTAGCTGTGAAAAAAATTCTTAAATATATCAAAGGAAGCATGAATCTTGGATTGTGGTATCCTAGAGATTCAAACTTTAAGCTAATTAGATATTCAGATGCTAATTTTGCAGAATACAAAATAGACAGGAAAAGCACTTCAGGAAGCTTCCAATTTTTTGGTGGCAGATTGGTTTCTTGGTTTAGCAAGAAAGAAAAGTCAATTTCTATCTTAACTGTAGAATATGAGTATATTGTTGCAGAAAGCTGTTTTGCTCAAATTCTTTGGATGAAGAATCACTTACTGGATTATGGGTTAGAATATTCTAAAATTCCTATATATTATGATATTCAAAGTGCTATTGCAATGACAGGAAATCCAGTACAACATTCAATGACTAAACATATCAGTATTAGGTACCATTTCATAAGGGAACATGTGATGGAAGGTACAATGGAATTACACTTTGTGCCTACAGATCAACAATTAGTAGATATCTTTACCAAACCACTTTGTGAAGCAACTTTTATAATACTGGTGAATGAATTGGGAATGATTTCAAGACAATTCTCAAATACTGATGGATAAGCTATGATCTGTAATAGGAAAATATGATTAGAGTGTGGTATATTTTTCAATGTATCAGTATTTCTTAAAATCTGATAATTGTGGTAAACACAGATACCATGTATTCATGCGATTCATGTTATTTGTTACTTGAAATTGAAGATTGAGTTAAATTCTGACAGTTAAACTCTGATAGTATTTGCATGATAAACTCTGATTGTATAGCTAAATACTGATATTAGTCAAACTTGAGTTGACTGGTAAGTCCTGACAGTAGATGATTAAATACTGATAATAGTCAAATCCTGATTGACTGTTAAACTCTGATGTTTTTTTAAATTTATTCAAAAATATCATTAAAGCATTATTTTAATTTAAAAACATAGATGTAGTAAAGTGGGTAATTTTATGTAATTGATTACAAGTGTAAAGCTGATGGTGTGAGTTTAGGAAAAATGATTGAGTATCAGCAAAACAGTATATTGTATAACTGTGCACGTAATTACTGCACATTAATACACATTCCATGTTTGTTTTTATGATAAATACCATCATGACACATGTCCTACTAAGTTTAACCATTTGTTTGAGGTAGAGTACAGTGTTAAAAAAATCAAAATTTGATTTTCAATTATCACTTTATCAATTTCTTATGACTCTCTTACTCTTTAAATCTCTTTTACTCTCTAAGATAAACAGTGATACCCTCATCAGTTTTTAAGCTTTTTCTACACAGATGAATCATGTCTTCATCAGCTATATCTTCTACATTCACTCATAGCAGTGCTAAGTTTGTCACCAACAAATACACTGCTATTTTGGATAACTCTGGGATAAATCCTGACTTTCATATCTTCCAGGATTTAATGAAATCTAGTGAAGTAGGTTATGCTTTGACTGAACCTACAGTTGTTTAAAGGGACCAGGTTCTCGCTTTTTGGAGGACTGGTGTTTATGATGATGGTGGTGCCAATGGTTCTCCAAGCATCACTTTTGAGTTCAATGAAGAGCCGAAGGTTGTCACTCCTCAAACAGTAAGGGAAACTTTTCATCAAGCTGCTCATAATTCTTACTCTACCTTCATTGGAGATGCTGAGATGATGAGGTTTTTCACTGAGATTGACTATGATAAAGATATGAAGAACATGGGATAGTTGAAGAGGAATGGTCTGCAAAAGGTGTAATATCTGGGATATATCGTGTAATCATTTTGGTTAATAAATAAATATTATGCATATTTAGTATTTATTCTGTGAATTAATTGCTAAGTGGTATATGTGTTTGGATGTTTAAAATTGATATAATTAGAGTATTTTAATTTTCATATGTCCAAAATAAAATATAGATAATTGCCATATCTTCCTAATTATTTTTATGTTGATTTGTGATTTTATAGGAAATTTATGGATTTAATAAATTCTTTTTCCGAGTATCTATAAACTATTTTAAATAATCGGGAACCAGCCAACTTCACCCATTTTTACGTTTTTATAACCCGAAACTCTTCCGAGAACTCCTTCCTAACCTAATTACAATATTTCGAGCATTTTCCATGTTTTGACTTTTTCGATCCGGCATACGGTTTGTCCTGTGCGGGTCCCGGCATAATATTTTTGATACAAAATTTGTTTCGGTAATCAAAAAACTCGTATTTTCGATAAACGGGATCTTTTTATTAAACTATTATAATTATCACCTCGTAATACGTGTAACCAGGCGCTGAGACCAAGACCGCAGTACAAATTGTACAGATTTGGATAATTATCCCGAAACCAGTACCGTTTTGGATATGTTTTTATAAATAAACGTACTATTTTATATTCAGAATAATCCAAAGGGATACTATTTTCCGGATTATTGCATGTTTGTTGAAATCAGCCGTATATCTTGACTCCTGGTATCGTAATCTACAAATCCCCGTCGTCCTTTTGTGTTTTTGGGCTCGAAATCTGTTCGCCGGAAAGCTTGATGTTGTCGGCAATGGCGACGCCGGCGATGTGGTGGAGAAGGTGGTCAAACCACAGTTTGACCCCTGTAGTTTGATTATCCTTACAGTTCAGTCCCTTGTCTTCAAAAACTTATAAACTTTATACTTTCGTTTTAAAATCTTATAAAAATAAGATTTCTATTTACAAAATTTTCGAATTTAGGATTTCTGTTTATAAACTTTTCAAAAATAGGATTTTTTTTTATAAAATGATTTTAAAAATAGTTTTAATTATTTTACATTCCAAAAATCATTTATTTTAATTCCAAAATTCATTTTTAATTCAAAAATAATTGTAAATTACTTAATTAATTAATTAATTGATCAATTAATTTAACTATTAATTGATTAATTAGTATAATTATTTATTAATTGATTTTAATTGATTATTTAATTGGATTTAATTACTTTAAAATAATTTAAAAATCTTGAAAAGTAGTTTCGAGCTTTGAAATATTATTCTAAATTATTTTCAAGGCTCGATAATTATTATAAAATTATTTTAGAGCCGGATTTGAGTAATCAGACTCTGTTTATTACCCGAAATTGATCCAACGACCCGTTTTGACTCCGAAAAATGTTTTAAAAATCATATTAAATACCTGAAAGAGTGTTTATGACCCGAGACCTCTCTATAAATGGAATTTCATTAGTTGTTTGACAAGCTATGTGTTATACGTGACTTGTTTGTTAGACTATTGGTCTATATATTCGGTAGTTATTTGTTTTTAGCATAACTTTCAATCCGTTAATCGAATTTGGGTAAAACGAGGGGTAGATAGAAGTGTATACCGAATATAATCATATGAGTTGAGTATTGATAGATACTTATATTATGTGAGCAGAAGAAGCAAGGTGTAGGAAAGGGAAACAAGTAATCGAGAAGTAGGAGATTGTGATTGGAAATTTGTGAAGTATAGCGAGCTAGTACCAGGCAAGTGTTCTGAACTTTCTCGAAATATATTGTGGATTATTGATAGCTCTCTTTTATATTGCAAGTGCTTTAAAGCACTGAACCCTAAACTTTGATTCCAATTATTGATCTTTAAGCCGTAAACCTTATTCTTTCTGAACCATTGATTGTTGAATACTCGAATACAAGCCACTGAGATACGATACTACTCCACAAATACATACAAACTAAATATTGACCACTGAACCAAGATTGCTTATATACTCAAACCATTATACCTCATGCATTGAAAGATCAAATCCTTGCAACCTTGAAACTTTGATTCTTTTGTTATCCAGTTCTTTCACCACTTGATAGCCATATTTCTTTTGTGAAGATTGAAACCATCTCATGATTGGAAATCCAACATTGCTTATGATTCTGTTTATTGCTTTATATTGTTTATTTTGTTATTATGATATAATTGGATTGTTTTATAAAATTGTGGACCAGATTCGTGGTCAGACCATATTGGTGGTCAAGTTAGGCCAATGTGTGCCTTGGATCCAATAATTAGAGCAGAGCTGTGTGCCTTGCTCGAGGTTAGTGCATGACTGATCAGCAGCCTAACCTTGACTTTTAAAATGAAAATATGATATCCAATTCTAGTTCACTATTCATTGTTTACTTGATAACTTAAATCATTTCACTTGATCATTATTTGTTCTCAGTATTGTCAATGTGACTTGCTGAGATAGTTAGCTCATCCGTGCGATTTTGTTTATGTTCTTTTCCAGTTAAGAAGGAACCTGTTGGTAGCGAAGATCCCCAATCCAGTGCGAGAGCTAGGGATTTAGGTTGATCGAGTTAAGCTAGAAGGCAACTTTTGAGATAGTTTAAGTTATAAAGTTTATAAGAATGTTTAATATTCAGTTGTAAGTTTGAATAGTTGGGATTTGGGTGTTTGTAATGTGGCTTGTGTGCTTACTTTAACCTGTTGCGATCCGTGGTAATTGGTAAGTAGGGTCACTGCATATTATTATTATCTTTATTATTGTTATAAGTAGGTTATCAATAAGGTGTGTGTGGACCCCAAACTTCTGACCCGGGTTTGGAGGGTGCCACAAAAGGAGGGGAACTTCAACTTTGATTGCATCACCTGAGCCTTCAAAAACAAGTGCACTAATTTTGATGCACTTCTCATAATGACACAACAAATTGGGTACTCTCTAATCCATGGTACAACAAATTGGGTACTCTCTAATCCATGGTTCTCACTATAATTTTGGTAGAGTAGTCCTTTATTTTATAGGGGATAGACTAAAAGCTTATCCAAATATAGTATATTATGCTGAATTTTTTCAGTTAATTTTCAATATCTATATTCCCAATACCCCAATACCTGCTAATGAAATCATTTCGATGTTTAAGCTCACAAAAAGGGATTTCTCTGATTTGATATCTAAGGATAAGGAGAAGGTTGCTTTTGGACCTCTCAGGTTGCCACTCTCTGCCAGGAACTTGCTATTTGCAAGCTTTCCTGTTTATGGATTACAAAATCTAAAGAGTACCAAGCTACAAGAAATTACTATTGGGAACCCCCATGTAGCTAACCAAAGCACTATAACCCAAACACTTCCTCAAACACGATCCACCTCAGGTGCCTCCCAAAAGATACATGTTGTAAAAAGGAAGAATCCAGCAAAAACTATTGTTCCTATTGAGAACTTACATGACATAATTGTCCATTCTGTTAGGCCTTAAAGTGAGAGAAAAATTTTGAAGTTTGCACAAGACACTAGTGCTAATGTCATTGCTAGAAGATCTATTGGTTCCAAAGTACAAGTTTCTCCTTCTTCTAAACTTTCAGACATTGTTAAGAGAAACTTGTACTTTCTGAGTCAGAATCAGAGGATGAGGACACTGCTACCTTATCATCAAAATTCAAGAAGCTAAATCCTGATTGTGACGGACTCAACCCTGGGGTAAGGAGTTGACGTCATCAACAACAACCATAAGATAAACAATTTAGTGATAAAATATAACTACAACCCCTTTTACCAAGATCTTTTCCAGGTTTAAGTATGATTTAGGTTACACCTATTACAAAACCAACTTACTATAAATTATCCTGATGCAATTAACCTAATACAGCAACTTAACAGACCATCTTTGGTCCAGCACAACTACCTCAGAAGAGCCTGACACCAAAAGGAACTGGAACTCTGCCCAGACTACCACGGAAGAATCTTCTAAGCATCTGCAATATATATAAAACATTCTGCAAGGGTGAGCAATTGCTTGCTCAGCAGTACCACTATATGAATATCAATAAAATAGTGTATGATAAAATAGTGATAGGAACAGAATTCATAACTCGTTCGAAAATAAGTAAACATTCATAACCAGATATTCAAAACTAGTATGCTCCGAGAAATAACAATACCAGTCGTGTGTTGTGTATAATTACCAAAATCAAGGCTTAGCATGCTATTTCATTTTCACATCATCTGTTTCAATAAGTTGATTTATTAAATCAATTTCAAAACTGAATCAATCAAATCTATTGGATGTTTAACGGGTGAAGATAGCTGATCAGTCTACCCTCACCGGACAGCGACTAGCGGCCATCCAGAATAAGAATGTGTTCCGGAACTTGGGAAATGACTAGCTAGGTCTTTCCCCCACGCTGGACTAATCGGTTAAACAGAATGCCCAACCCAATTAGCCACTTATGCAACCACATGCTGGGCCATTACCGAATAACGGGCCTCTTACGCAACTCTAATAGATTAATCGAATTCTCTTTTTGCCTCTTTCCAAAGTTCCACGACATAGGTGGATCAAAACATTCCATGACATAGGTGGATTAAAACAGTCTCTTTATCCAGTTCCCAAAATCACTGTCACCTATCTCTCTTTAAAACCAATCTGTCACAGCACACTATTCAAAACTCTTTTCATTTAAATCACGTTTAGAGATAGGTGTTTTCAGAAGTTACTTTTCCCTAAAACATAATTTTAAATAACATTTTCAAATACAGGGGATATGTAACTTAAAGCATTTTTGTTCCATTACGAGATTAAAACATTAGCTATTCACATATACTGAACCATAAAAGAATGGCCAGGGGTACTTGCCTTGCAGAGCTTTACCACTATTACCGATCGACCTTGGACTAACTTGGACACTTGGTTTTATCGCCTTACTATCAGACTATCCTGGATCCGACTTCAACGTTCAGGTCCTTCGCTCGGAACCTCGCTACGCTTGTAGACTGATCACTAGGTCATCCTTAGTTCGACTTCACCTCTGGAGTCCTTCAACTAGAACCTACAGACTCGATATACCATATGTTAGACGACCAGGTATGCTTGACATATCCTCGCTAACAACCTACCCATATGGTAACATATCCCGACTCGTACTTATATATACTATTATAATACAATAACACACATAACAGTTGGGGTTCATAATCTCGAAAAATTGGTTCGGTGTTCATTTTCAGGAAATACGTATACCGTGGCGCCCTCCAAACTCGGGTCAGGAGTTTGGGGTTCACACACACGCCTTATTTATAACCTGCTTATAACAATAATAAAGATAATAATGATATGCAGTGACCCTATTTACCAACTACCATGGATCGCAACAGGTTAAAGTATGCACACAAGCCACACATCTACTTATATTACATATCGTTCAAATCCCAACTATTCCAAACTCAAAACTGAGTATTAAACTTTATTACAACTTTTACAAACTTAAATTATTCCAAAAGAAGCCTACTAGCTCAGCTTTCTCAACCTGAACCCCTAGCTCTCGTGCTGGACCGGGGATCCTCGTTACCAATTGGTTCCTTTTTAACTGGAAAGAATATAAACAACATCGCACAAATGAGCTAACTAGCTCAGCAAGTCATAATGACAAAACTGAGAATAATGATCATCAAGAGAACATGATTATGATATCAGGTGAACAATGGATTATGATTTAGAATTGGATATTATACTTTTAATTTAAAAACCAAGGTTAGGCTGCTGATCAGTCACACACTAACCCCGAGCAAAGCACACAGCGTTGCTCTAACTACTGGATCCAAGGCACACATTGGCCTAACTTGACCATTATATGGTCTGACCACGAATCTGGTCTATAATTTTATAAAACAATCCAATTCTAACATAATAACAGAATAAACAATAATAAGCAATAACCATAATCATTAACAACAATGAATGTTTAACAATGAAAGGGGTTTCAACCCTTGTAAGGATTAATAAGGTAATTTTAAAGCTTGAATGCTGGGTAATGAAAGAATTGGATAACAAAGGAATCAACGTTTCAGGGTTTCAAAGATTTGGGCTTTCAAAGCATAAAATACAATGTCTTGAAGGTGTAAGCAATCTGGTTCCGTGTTTAATATTTAATGTGTATGTATTTGTGGAGTAGTATTATATACTTGAGGTTCGTATTTGGGTATACAACAATCAATGGTATAGAAAGAATAAGGTTCATGGCTCAAGAACAATAACTGGAATCAGGGTTTGGGTTTCAGTGCTTCAAAGCACTTGCAATATCAACAAGACTATCAAATACTACAATATCTCAGGAAAGTTCAGAACACTTGCCTGGTATTCGCTTACTATACTGCACTCGCTTTCAATCACAATCATCTTACTCCTCAACTACATGTTTCCCTTTTCTACGTCGTGCCTCTTCTGCTCACATATCATAAGTATCTATCAATAATTGACTCATAGAATTCTATTCAACACATACTTTTATCTACCCTTCGTTTTACCCAAATTCGATTAACGAATTGAAAGTTATGCAATAATCAAGTAAACACCGAATATATATACCGATAGTCAATCAACAAGTCACGTCTAACACATAATACATCACGTAATCAATGACATATCATTTATAAAGAAGTCTCGGGTCATAAATAGGCTTTCTGATATTTAAAATGATTTTTAAAACATTTTTCGGAATTAAAATGAGTCTTTGGATCAATTTCGGGTAAATAAACAGGGTTCGGTTGGCCAATTCTGGTTCCGAAACAATTTTATAATAACTATCGAGCCTTGGAAATAATTTAGAATAATATTTTAAAGCTTAAAACTATTTTTCGGAATTTTTAAATCATTTTTAAATAATTAAATCTAATTAAATAATTAATTAATTTAATTAATAATTAATTAATTGAATCAATCAATTAATTTTCGAATTAATTGACCAATTATCAATTAGAAATTAACTGAAATTAATTAACTAATTAATTCAGATTTATTTTTTGAATTAAAAATAATTTTCGGAATTAAAATAATAATTTTCAGAATTTTCAGAAATTAAAAATGAATTCTTATAATAAAAATAAATAGGAAATATGATTTTTAAACATTTTATAAACAGGAATCCTATTTTTGAAAACTTTGCAAACTACAGGGACTAAACTTCACCATCTTCAAAAATACAGGGACTAAACTGCAATTTTGCAGTTCCAGTCGCCTAGAAAATCGGGGGTGGCCGGAGAACTCACTTCCGGCATCCTCCTACCACCATCACTTCCAGAATTAAACTACACAACACCAGGAACCTATATCTGCAATCAAAATTCATCAATAACCCTAGACTTGGCCGGAATTTGATCAAGAAACTCGCCGGTTTCCGGCGGGTTCGACGTAAACTTCAAAACACAACTCCCTTCTCTACAGACCTCGTTGATTCATGAAACTTGTACGACTAGATTGCAAATTTCACAGAGAATACAATACACTATACCACAACATCAATCTATTTCAGATTAAGAAACCCCTAAATTTCAATTAAGAACATTCATACGGGTTATAAACCCTAATTTTAAAATTCGAAAATCAAACTCAAATTTGAACATGTTATTGAACTCCAAATTAGACGTATAATATATCAAAATCATGAGGAAAACAAGCTCTACAACATGCAATCATCAAATCATACAAACAATCATCCGAACAAAAATTCATATTTTTAATAAATTTAATTCGAAAATAAATAAAATTATAGAAAATAAACCTTGATTTCTGCAGTAAAACAAAGCTCAGAATCTGGTAAAACACTTCAAATCCTTCGTTTTGGTTACTCAAGCTTTGAAAACAGAGATTGGTAACGCCTTCGTTTTGTTGTTTGATTCTTAGAACAGTTTATGTAATTAAGGTTTTTCTCTGAAAATTATAAAATTAACTATCTGCAAATGATTTTGATACGAAATAAAATACGGTAAAAGGCTATTTATAATTACGGAAAATTAGTATCCCGTTGGATCATTCCGGATATAAAACGGTACGTTTATTTGTAAAAACTGATCCAAACGGTATCGGTTTTCGGGATAATTATCCAAATCAGTACAATTTGTACTGCGGTCTTGGTCTCAGCGCCTGGTTACACGTATTACGAAGTGATAATTGGGATAGTTTAATAAAAAGCTCCCGTTTATCGAAAATACGGGTTTTATTGATTTATCGGAATGAATATTGTATCGAAAATGTTGCGCCGGGACCCGCGCCGAACAATCCGTATGCCGGATCGAAAAAGTCGAAACATGGAATATGCTCGGAATATTACAATTAGGTTAGGAAGGAGTTCTTGGAAGAGTTTCGGGTTCAAAAAACGTAACAACGGGTGACGTCGGTTGGTTCTCGTTTTTATAAAATAGATTTTAAATACTCGAAAAAAGATTTTAGAAATTTCATATGATTCTTATAAATCCATAAATCATCATAAAATTAATTAGGAAGATATGACAATTATCTATGTTTTATTTTGGACATATAAAAATTAAAATACTCAATTAATATTATTTTTGAATATCCAAGTACAGATAACATTTAACAATTAACTCACAGAATAGTTACCGAACACACATAATAATTATTTAACAGCAAAAATAATCACACGATATATCACGGATATTACATCCTTCCCCCCTTAAAAGGATTATGTCCTCAGAATCTTCTAAGAAAACAAATGAGGGTACTTTTCTCTCATATCATTTTCTAACTCCCAGGTTGACTCTTCAACCTTTGGGTTTCTCCACAATACTCTTACTAACTTTACCACTTTATTTCTCAATACTTTCTCTTTCTCCTCTAGAGTCTCTATCGGACTCTCTACATATGATAAATCTACCTGAAGCTCTATTGGCTCATATTCTATTACATGCTTGGAGTCTGGATTATATTTCTTGAGCATCGATACATGAAAAACATTGTGAATGTGCTCCATGTGCGGTGGTAACGCTAACTCGTAAGCTAGTTTGCCAACGCGCTTTAGGATCTCAAAAGGTCCGACATATCTTGGACTCAGCTTTCCTTTCTTTCCAAACCTCGTTAGTCCTTTCCACGGTGATACTTTCAGTAATACCAAGCTTCCTTCATCAAATTCCATGTCTTTCCTTGATTGATATGCATATTTCCTCTGACGATCTTGTGCGGCTATCAACCTCTTCTGGATAATTTCAATAATTTCCTTTGTCTGCTGTACCAGTTCAGGTCCAAATATCTCGCGTTCTCCTACTTCGTCCCAATATATTGGAGATCTACATTTGCGTCCATAAAGGGCTTCATAGGGTGGCATCCCAATGCTGGCATGATAACTGTTGTTGTAAGCAAACTCTACCAGAGGTAAATGTTCGTCCCAACTTCCTTCGAAATCAATAGCACAAACACGTAACATGTCCTCGATTGTCTGGATCGTTCTTTCACTTTGGCCATCCGTCTGGGGGTGATAGGCCGTACTCATATTCAGTCTTGTTCCCAAACATTCTTGAAAACTCTTCCAAAATCTTGAATTAAACCTTGGGTCTCGATCAGATACAATAGATACAGGAACTCCATGACGAACTACAATTTCTTTCAAGTACATATGGACCAACTTGTCGAGCGAAAATCTTTCATTTATAGGCAAAAAATGAGCTGACTTGGTAAGTCTATCCACTATAACCCAAATGGCATCATGATTAGCCCTTGTCCTTGGTAATCCAACTATGAAATCCATGGCAATATGTTCCCATTTCCACTCTGGAATCTCCAATGGCTGTAACAATCCACTTGGTCTCTGATGCTCTGCTTTAACTCTCTGACAGTTATAACATTTGCTAATCCATTCCGCAATTTCCCTCTTCATGTCTGGCCACCAATAATTCTTCTTTAAATCTCTGTACATTTTGGTACTTCCTGGATGGATGGAATACCTTGAATTATGTGCCTCCTGTAAAATTTCATTTTTCAGCTCCGTCACTGGTGGAATCCAAATTCTAGATGAAAACCTCGAAATACCTTGGTCATCCTTTTGTGTGCATAATTCTTCACCTATCAAACGATTTATATCCTGATCCATTACATCTTCTTATCCTTTCTTTATTTTCTCCAACAACTCCGGCTGGAAAGTCATACTGTATACTTTCGCTTCCTCAGGCTTGCAAACTCTAATTTCCAATTCCAATTTCTGAAATTCCTTATGTATATCTTCAGGTACTGATAACACATTCAACCTTTCCTTCCGACTCAATGCGTCTGCCACAACGTTCGCCTTACCAGGATGATAATTAATCGAGCAATCATAGTCTTTAATCAACTCTAACCATCTCCTTTGCCTCATATTAAGTTCCTTCTGTGTGAATATGTACTTTAAGCTTTTGTGATCCGTAAAAATCTCGCACTTTTCTCCATAAAAATAATGTCTCCAAATCTTCAAAGCGAAAACTATGGCTGCTAGCTCCAAATTATGAGTAGGATACTTTTGTTCGTGTGGTTTCAATTATCTTGACGCATACGCAATCACCTTTTCGTGCTGCATTAAAATACATCCTAGTCCTTTGTGAGAAGCATCGCTATAAATTACGAAATTCCCTTAATCATCTGAAAGTGACAAAACAGGTGTCGTGATTAATTTCCGCTTGAACTCCTGAAAACTTTCTTCACATTTGTCGTTCCATATAAACTTCTCATTCTTTCGTGTAAGCTTTATTAATGGTGTGTCAATCCTCGAGAAATTTTGAACAAATCGACGATAATATCCCGCCAATCCTAAGAAACTTCTTACCCCGGTGGGTGTTTTCGGTCTTTCCCAATTCGTAATTGCCTCAATCTTTGTCGGGTCCACTTTGATCCCTTCGTTACTGACTATATGTCCTAAGAACTGAACTTCCTGTAGCCAAAACTCACACTTCGAGAATTTAGCATATAACTTCTTTTTCCTTAAAATCTCCAAAGTTGTCCTCAAATGTTCTGCATGATGCTCTTCTGTTTTTGAATAAATTAAAATATCGTTTATAAACATAATAACAAACTTATACAACTACTCCTTGAAAATTCTGTTCATCAGGTCCATAAATGCTGCCGGGGCATTGGTCAACCCAAAAGACATCACTAAAAATTCGTAATGTCCATACCTTGTTCTAAAAGCTGTCTTTGGTATATCTTCTGGCTTGATCTTTAGTTGATGATATCCTGATCTTAAATCAATTTTGGAGAAATACTTGGCTCCCTTCAACTGGTCGAACAAATCGTCAATTCTGGGTAACGGGTACTTGTTCTTGATTGTCAGCTTGTTGAGCTCCCTATAGTCAATACACAGTCTCATGCTTCCATCTTTCTTCTTGACAAATAATATCGGGGCTCCCCACGGGGATACACTGGGTCTGATTACTCCTTTCTCTAACAACTCCTGCAATTGCTTCCCTAGCTCTTTCATCTCGACGGGCGCCATTCTATACGGGGCCTTGGATACTGGTTCTGTTCCAGGTGCTAAGTCGATCACAATTTCAATTTCTCTATCTGGAGGAAGTCCTGGTAACTCGTCGGGAAATACGTCTGGAAATTCATTCACAACTGGAATATCTTCAAGTTTTGTTGGTTCTTGACTTCTGTCAATCACATATGCCATGAAATGCTCACATCCTTGTCGTAGTAAATTCTTGGCTTGAATCATCGTTAAGAACTTCTTTACTTATTTTTGACCCTTGAACGTTACTATCCTTTCGTCTAGCGTTTTCACCATTACCTTCTTATTGCGACAATCTATCTAGGCATCGTGCTTAGATAGCCAATCCATTCCTAATATAACGTCAAACTCCCCTAACTTAAATGGTATCAAATCTACGCAAAACTTACTACCAGAAATCTCAATCTCACAATTCCCACAAACTTGATTAACAGATACACGTTCTTGATTTGCTAATTCCACAGTCATTATTTCATTTAAACACTGTCCTGGACAATTTAACTTACTAACAAAATTTTGTAAAACAAACGATGGAGTTGCTCCCGAATCTATTAACACTTTGGCACATAAAGAATTCACATTAAGCGTACCTGCCACGACATCCGTATCCTGGATAGCATCCTTCACAGACATATCAAAAACTCTAGCCCTTGGAGTCTCACTCATTGTTGGGGTAGATCCCATAATCCTCAATGCATTACTGACTGGGGCTGATGTCTTGCAATCCCTGGCCATATGTCCTGGCTTTCCATATTTAAAGCACATAAATCCAATGGCTGGAACCTTTACTGCTGGATTCCGGATAGGCTGATCCTTAATTGTTGGTTCTCTTGCTGGCTGATTTCGGCACTCCCTCGAATAGTGCCCTTTCTGGTTGCATTTGAAACATACCACATTCAACTTATTACAAACTCCTCCATGCTTCTTCCCACATACTTGACAATCCGGAAAAGTTAGTCTCAACTGACTTGGCTGATTTGTATTAACTGGACGGTTGCTCTGGCCTCCGTCTCCTGCACACTGTCTCCTGAAATTAAAATTTCTCCCTGGCTGAAACTTACCCTTCTTAAAATTTGGAAACTTCCCTGTTTGGGGCTGACCCTCACTTCCCTCAACTTTCCTTTTCTTGCTTTCCTTTTCCTTCTGGAATATCTCACTATCTGTCTCTGCGATCATAGCCTTCTGTACTACTCCTGCATAGGTATCCAATTCAAAAATGGCTACCTTCCCTCTGATCCAGGGTTTCAAACCTTGCTGGAATCTTTTAGCCTTCTTCCTATCAGTATCCGCATACGACGGTACATACCTTGACAATTCCTCAGACTTACCCTCATAATCTGTTACCGACATGTTCCCTTGTTTTAATTCTAAAAACTTCAGCTCCATTTGATCCTGAACAAACTGAGGAAAATATTTTTCTAAAAACAATTCCTTAAACCTTTCCCAAGTAATAACATCTGTGCCTTCCAATGTCTTCACCATTTCCCACCAATAGGTGGCCTCATTCTTCAGATAGTAACTTGCAAACTCAACCTTCTGTTCTTCCTTTACTTTAACTAAGGCAAATGCCTTCTCTATTTCCTTTAACCAAACATTTGCTTCAATTGGCTCTAAGGAACCCTTGAATTCTGGTGGGTTTATTGCCTGAAAAGTTTTAAAAGATACCTGGGGGTTGGTCTGTCTTTGTTGTTGTTGTGCCAGGTGAACTGTTTGTTGGGCCAAGATTTGAAAAATCTGGGCTATGGCTGGGTCGATGGGTCCTGGGTTCACATTTGGATTTGTATCATCTTGGTTGTTATTGTTGTTAGTTTCTTCATTCTGGGTGTTGGTGCGGGTATTTCTTCTGGGAGGCATTTTTCTGTAAAGAATCAATCAACTTATTTAGCTTTTGTATCAATCTTTTGCATAAAAGAACAGTTTTGCAAAACAGAAATATCTCTTTTTGAAAACAGTTGTAACTAAGTAAATTGCATGCTTCTTTACAGAATATAAACAGTTATGGAAAACAGGGTATATGGTATCACAAGGGTATAACTGGTGCAATAAATAAGGTAAGGTAACACAGGTGCAATAAAGTAACTGACAGTAATGGAAAGGAAAAGGTGCTGATATATATAGATCAAAAGTTTTAGGTAGTACAAGAGTAAAGACGCTTCGGAAGTAAAAGCAAAAAGGGTACAACAACCTACTCCCTAGTCAGCATAGCTAGTCTATAAATACAATTCAAAAGTCTACTGATACGCACTATATACTACTGTACATACTATATAACCATAACAACACTGCTCAATATTTCCATCTCTAAATCTCTAGCTCATGGCAAGTGTGGACCTCCAATCTCCTCAAGCTCTTCTAGAACCCATTTAGCCCACTCTACTAAGAAATCAGAGGTGATGTCCTCATGTGTAGCCTCAGCAATCCTCACTGCAGCTGTCCTATGAAATGCCTGTAGCCTCTCTCTGAGTCGCCTCTCACCACTCCCAACCTCTCTAGTACACATAATATGTAGTAACTCCTGAATCTGACCCTGAAGGAATTGCTGCTCCATAAGGCAAGCCTTAAACTAATGATATGGGACAGGGTAGGAAGAGAACTGGAAAGGTACTCCTGTGACTAAATGACCGGTAAAGCCTGAATCAGCAGGTAGGGGTCCTCTGATAGGTGGCCTCATGCCTGGAGGTGGAATAGCCTGCAATGGTACGGGCAGCAACACAGGTGGAGGTAGTATAGCCAACACTGGTGGAACAACATGACGTAGATCCAAAGACAGCAATCCAACTGAAGGCTCTGAGTGATCAGCTGATAGGGGAATAAAAGAGTCGGCCATCGCTGCTATCTGAAATCATATCGCAATATAAGAATCTCGAACCATAACGCGAATTACACTAATACCTGATACACCGAAGCACTCAACCTCTCAACGTTCTATCTTTTTATCCCTTACTTCTAATCCTAACCCTCTACCCATTCCCGTCAACCTAGGCTTGTGTCAGTGACTTATAACCTGTAGCTCTGATACCAAACCTGTGGCGCCCTCCAAACCCGGGTCAAAAGTTTGGGGTCCACACACACGCCGTATTTATAACCTGCTTATAACAATAATAAAGATAATAATAATATGCAGTGACCCTATTTACCAACTACCACGGATCGCAACAGGTTAAAGTATGCACACAAGCCACACATCTACTTATATTACATACTGTTCAAATCCCAACTATTCCAAATTCAAAACTGAGTATTAAACTTTATTACAACTTTTACAAACTTAAATTATTCCAAAAGAAGCCTATTAGCTCAGCTTTCTTAACCTGAACCCCTAGCTCTCGCGCTGGACCAGGGATCCTCGTTACCAACTGGTTCCTTTTTGACTGGAAATAATATAAACAACATCGCACAAATGAGCTAACTAGCTCAGCAAGTCATAATGACAAAACTGAGAATAATGATCATCAAGAGAACATGATTATGATATCAGGTGAACAATGGATTATGATTTAGAATTGGATATTATACTTTTAATTTAAAAACCAAGGTTAGGCTGCTGACCAGTCACGCACTAACCCCGAGCAAAGCACACAGCACTGCTCTAACTACTGGATCCAAGGCACACATTGGCCTAACTTGACCATTATATGGTCTGACCACGAATCTGGTCCACAATTTTATAAAACAATCCAATTCTAACATAATAACAGAATTAACAATAATAAGCAATAACCAGAATCATTAACAATAATGAGTATTTAACAATAAAAGGGGTTTCAACCCCTGTAAGGATTAATAAGGTAATTTCAAAGCTTGAATGCTGAGTAATGAAAGAATTGGATAACAAAGGAATCAACGTTTCAGGGTTTCAAAGATTTGGGCTTTCAAAGCATAAAATACAATGTCTTGAAGGTGTACGCAATCTGGTTCCGTGTTTAATATTTAATGTGTATGTATTTGTGGAGTAGTATTGTATACTTGAGGTTCGTATTTGGGTATACAATAATCAATGGTATAGAAAGAATAAGGTTCATGGCTCAAGAACAATAACTGGAATCAGGGTTTGGGTTTCAGTGCTTCAAAGCACTTGCAATATCAACAAGACTATCAAATACTACAATATCTCAGGAAAGTTCAGAACACTTGCCTGGTATTCGCTTACTATACTGCACTCGCTTTCAATCACAATCGTCTTACTCCTCAACTACATGTTTCCCATTTCTACGTCTTGCCTCTTCTGCTCACATATCATAAGTATCTATCAATAATCGACTCATAAAATTCTATTCAACACATGCTTTTATCTACCCTTCGTTTTACCCAAATCCGATTAACGAATTGAAAGTTATGCAATAATCAAGTAAACACTGAATATATATACCGATAGTCAATCAACAAGTCACGTCTAACACATAATACATCACGTAATCAATGACATATCATTTATAAAGAAGTCTCGGGTCATAAATAGGCTTTCTGATATTTAAAATGATTTTTAAAATATTTTTCGGAATTAAAACGAGTCTTTGGGTCAATTTCGGGTAAATAAACAGGGTTCGGTTGGCCAATTCTGGTTCCGAAACAATTTTATAATAACTATCGAGCCTTGGAAATAATTTAGAATAATATTTTAAAGCTGAAAACTATTTTTTGGAATTTTTAAATCATTTTTAAATAATTAAATCTAATTAAATAATTAATTAAATTTAATTAATAATTAATTAATTCAATCAATCAATTAATTTTTGAATTAATTGACCAATTAATCAATTAAAAATTAACTGAAACTAATTAACTAATTAATTCAGATTTATGTTTTGAATTAAAAATAATTTTCGGAATTAAAATAATAATTTTCAGAATTTTCAGAAATTAAAAATGAATTCTTATAATAAAAATAAATAGGAAATATGATTTTTAAAACATTTTATAAACAGGAATCCTATTTTTGAAAACTTTGCAAACTACAGGGACTAAACTTCACCATCTTCAAAAATACAGGAACTAAACTGCAATTTTGCAGTTCCAGTCACTGAAAAATCGGGGGTGGCCGGAGAACTCACTTCCGGCATCCTCCCACCACCATCACTTCCAGAATTAAACTACACAACACCAGGAACCTATATCTGCAATCAAAATTCATCAATAACCCCAGACTTGGCCGGAATTTGATCAAGAAACTAGCCGGTTTCCGGCGGGTTCGACGTAAACTTCAAAACACAACTCCCTTCTCTACAGACCTCGTTGATTCATGAAACTTGTATGACTAGATTACAAATTTCACAGAGAATACAATACACTATACCACAACATCAATCTATTTCAGAATAAGAAACCCCTAAATTTCAATTAAGAACATTCATACGGGTTATAAACCCTAATTTTAAAATTCAAAAATCAAACTCAAATTTGAACATGTTATTGAACTTCAAATTAGACGTATAATATATCAAAATCATCAGGAAAACAAGCTCTACAACATGCAATCATCAAATCATACAAACAATCATCCGAACAAAAATTCATATTTTTAATAAATTTAATTCGAAAATAAATAAAATTATAGAAAATAAACCTTGATTTCTGCAGTAAAACAAAGCTCAGAATCTGGTAGAACACTTCAAATCCTTCGTTTTGGTTACTCAAGCTTTGAAAACAGAGATTGGTAACGCCTTCGTTTTGCTGTTTGATACTTAGAACAGTTTATGTAATTAGGGTTTTTCTCTGAAAATTATAAAATTAACTATCTGCAAATGATTTTGATACGAAATAAAATATGGTAAAAGGCTATTTATAATTACGGAAAATTAGTATCCAGTTGGATCATTCCGGATATAAAACGGTACGTTTATTTATAAAAACTGATCCAAACGGTATCGGTTTTCGGGATAATTATCCAAATCAATACAATTTGTACTGCGGTCTTGGTCTCAGCGCCTGGTTACACGTATTACGAAGTGATAATTGGGATAGTTTAATAAAAAGCTCCCGTTTATCGAAAATGCGGGTTTTATTGATTTATCGGAACGAATATTGTATCGAAAATATTGCACTGGGACCCGCGCCGAATAAACCGTACGCCGGATCGAAAAAGTCGAAACATGGAATATGCTCGGAATATTACAATTAGATTAGGAAGGAGTTCTCGGAAGAGTTCCGGGTTCCAAAAACGTAACAACGGGTGACGTTGGTTGGTTCCCGTTTTTATAAAATAGATTTTAAATACTCGGAAAAAGAATTTAGAAATTTCATATGATTCTTATAAATCCATAAATCATCAAATTAAAATACTCAATTAATATTATTTTTGAATATCCAAGTACAGATAACATTTAACAATTAACTCACAGAATAGATACCGAACACACATAATAATTATTTAACAACAAAAATAATCACACGATATATCCCGGATATTACATATACTCGTCATTTTAAAAAATTAGGGTTATTGGGTTTTGGAAAAATACTCACCACAACATACAATCAAGTTCCGCACAAAATATATGTATATACTTATTTATACTTGCTCGACGTTCTGACAATCATAGGGTATGTCCCGAATTTCAGAATTTAATTTCCAAAAATTTGGGCAGCACTTCCTCCGTTTATCGGCCTACCCGTCGAACAACTCGACGTCAAATCACAACAACAAACCCATATACTTTAACCAAATAGACTTTTACGATGTAAATACATCATATAACATTTAATCCTTATATTTTAAACTCTATCCTTGAGTTATCATATCAATTATATAACGTCATAGCAAGACGACTCAATCCTTCCTTTTTCATCATTTAATTTGAACCAAAATACACACATAAATCACATAACTTCTAGAAATTACACATGCATTCACTTAGCAAGGTAATGGAACCAAATCAATCACTTTTATACCTATATTCCATTCGGCTATAACCACAAAACACAACCAAGTGTACTCAATTTCAATCACACATAATCAAACATAAAATAAACCTCTTTTGGTAACATCAAACTACAGGAGTCACTTACACAATCAAGCTTTATCCTTTTTAATCCAAAAACTGAATCATAATCACATTAAAATCGAAAATCAAACCCTCTTTCAATTATAAAAATTCGAACATAAGCATCATCCAATCATTGACATGCAACCAAGTTCCCTTTTCGATTATCACTAGTAATTAATGCAATTAGCACATAAACTCAGAAAATCAACTTAATCCTCTTTTTAACCATAAGACCTATTCGGGCTTTTCAAGAAAACACACATGCAAAGATCAATTTTGACATGCAAAGTTTTAAATCACAAATTCAACTTGGTTTAAGCCTTAACTTAGACATTCAACTCATTTCCTTTACAAATCAAACCTAACTTATTCGATTGTACTCAAATCTTACATGCAATTATCAATTCAATCCTTTAAACCAATAACCACTCTAATTTCCCACTATTATCCTAAAACAATAATCCACAATCACTTTAATCAACAAAAATCAACTCAATAACTTCCGAAATCAAAAACCCATTCGGTTTTTAAGTAATCACCACACGCAAACACCGAAAATAAGTTTTATAAATACGAGAGCTCAGTTATAACATCATCACTTGGCTTCACGGTGGTGCCCTCATTAGAGGGTGTCCAACTACAAAACCCCCGATTTACTTTCAAAAACACAGCAACACACGCATGCAAGGCTTAATCTTCATAGAAATTTACAGAAATTGCAAGAAATCACTCGAAGGAAGCAAAGACTACACACACGACTCGAAACCGAGCCCAACTCACATACGTACACCCGCATGCAAGTACAAATACACACATTCAAATGATTTAAAGTATATATCTAGGATGAGCATGAAGTTTCATGAATAATTCTATAGAAATTAATGAGAGAAGGGGGTCATACCGAGAGAAAAGAAGAGAGAGAGCTTCGAGAGTTTGAGAGAGAAAAGAGAGAGATGAGAGAACGTGAGAGATGAAAGAGAGTGAGACCGGGTAAAGGAAAAGAAAGGGGGAGGGGAGGGAGTATATATATTGGCTTGGAAAGGGTAGTATGGTCATTATACCGTGCTTTTAATTTTTCTTTTCTCTTTTCTCTTATTTTTCAATCTAAAAATGAATTTAATCAAGAAATAACTCTCTCAGGAAAGATGAAAATGAAACGAATAATAATTTTAGAGCATATATCTCGAAATTAGCTTTTCATTCATATTTTTAAAATAATTTTTGAGCGAACGATTGATTTAATATGGATTTTACAAGATTATATTGAAAATAGCATTTTAACTCCATAAAATCATTTTAAAATTCAATGATCTCGAAATAAATTCTTCTATCATTTTTAGAAAGTCTCTAGGACTATTTTGAAGATAACAAAATAAATTTCATGCCTTGAACTTACTCGAATAATTTTTATAGAAGGTATAAAGGTTCAATAAACCTTATTTTAAATCAAATAAATCCCTTAAATCATTTTAAACATCAACAGATCACGTAATCATGCATACAAACAAGCAAGCACATATATTCACACATCATAACTCATATCTGATCATAAAATTTCCCTTTTTATTATTATTCCTCTTTTTGCGTAACGGGTTGCGTTCTGCTTGACGGCCCGACGCTAAGTGTTTCAATTATGCTTCACAATTATCTTTACCAACCGACACGTCACCAGAGCATAATACTCACTTAAACATTCCATTTCACACAAAAACACATAGTTCACATTTAAACACTTTAATCCCTTTATTAAATCGCATAATTTATAATTACACCATAAAAATCACACTTTATTCACTCAATTATGTCGCGAAATTCCCAGTCGTTACAATCTACCCCCTTAAAAGGATTTTGTCCCCAGAATCTAGTCTTAAGCAAATAGATGGGGATACTTTTCTTGCATTTCACTTTCTAATTCCTAAGTTGACTCTTCCACTAATGGATTTCTCCACAACACTCTAACTAGAGGTACAACTTTATTTCTAAGTGTCCTCTCTTTTCGATCTAAGATTTGAACTGGTTGTTCCACATAAGACAAGTCTGGTTGAATTTCCACTGGTTCCAATTCGATCACATGGCTTGCATCGGCATTATACTTCTTTAGAAGAGAGATACGTGGAATACATTGTGAAGATGTTTCATTTGTGGAGGTAGCGCTAATTCATACACCACATTTCCAACTTGTCGTAGTACTTTGAATGGTCCAATATACCTAGGACTCAACTTCCCTTTCTTTCCAAATCTAGTTAAACCTTTCCAAGGAGATATTTTTAACAAGACTTTGTCTCCAGGCTCGAATTGCACATCTTTCGTTCCCGATTCGCGTACTTGGTTTGTCAATCTTAAGCAGCAATTAATCTTTTTCAAATTATTTCCACCTTTTCTTTCATCTATTGAACTAGTTCTGGGCCAATTAAATTGCACTCACCAACTTCGTCCCAATATGTAGGGGATCTACATTTTCTTCCATACAAGGCTTCATAAGATGGCATGCCAATGCTCGCGTGATAACTGTTGTTGTAGGAAAACTCAATCAGTGGCAAATGTCCATCCCAATTTCCTTTGAAATCTATTACACAGGTTTGTAACATATCCTCGATCCTCTAAATTGTCCTTGCACTTTATCCGCCAGTTTGCGGATGATATGTCATACTCATTTTCAGCTTAGTTCCCACCCAAGCGCACATACAAAAAAAGAATTCCTTTTTTTACAATTAAAAATTAATTTAACAGAATTCCCCTGATAGAATACTTTCCAACTTAAAAAGTATCCCCTTCGGACTCCGTTTTTGTTTGTGTAACCTCAATTTCTAATGTGAAGTTTAAAAAAAATCTTTTATTCAAAAGTAATTTTTGATTGGATCGGGAATCCTATTTTATATTCAGTATGGATAAAAGATATCATGAAATTGTCGCCAAAATCTCGAGTTAAACCTCGGGTCTCTATCAGATACGATAGATATTGGAACTCCGTGACGTATCACAATCTCGTCCAAATACAATTTGACCAACCTTTCGTTTATCGGCAATAAATGTGCTGATATCGTCAATCGATCGATTACTACCCAAATTGCATCATGATTAGACTTGGTCTTTGGTAATCCTACCACGAAATCCATCGCGATATATTCCCATTTACATTCTAGTATGTCCAGTGGTTTAAGCAATCCACTTGGTCTCTGATGTTCCGCTTTTACTCTTTGACACGTATAACACTTACTTATCCATTCCGCAATTTCCTTTTTTATGTTTGGCCACAATAACTCTCTTTTAAATCCTTGTACATTTTCGTACTTCCAGGGTGAATTAAAAATCTCGAGTTATGTGCTTCATGCAAAATCTCGTGCTTTAGCTCCACAACGTTAGGTATCCAAATACGTGAGTTAACACGATATATTCCTCTTTCATCCTTTTGAGCTTTAATTTCCTCTCCTGATAACTTATCCTTCTCGCGGTTCATCACTTGCTCTTGACAACTTCGAATCTTTTCCAATATTGACATCGCATACATTGCTTCATCTCCAAATTTTGGAGTTTGCACCTCTATTTCCATCTTTTCAAAATCCTTTATCAATTCCTCCGATGAAGTTAACATATTCAATCTTTCTTTGTGACTTAAAGCATCTGCTACCCATTTGCCTTTCCAGGTTGATAATTTATTGCACATTCATAATCTTTAATCAATTCTAACCATCTTCTTTGCCTCATATTCAATTCCTTTTGAGTTAAAATATACTTTAAACTCTTATGATCTATATAGATCTCACACTTTTCCCCGTACAAATAATGCCTCCAAATTTACGGGCAAACACAATTGCTGCCAATTCCAAATCATGCGTGGGATACTTCTGTTCATGCGGCTTTAATTGCCTTGACGCATACGCTATTACTTTCCCGTGTTGCATCAATACACATCCAAGTCCTTTACATGAAGCATCGCTGAAGATCATAAATTCTCCTTTCTCCTCTGGTAACACCAACACTGAGGTTGTTACCAATCTCTTCTTCAATTCTTGAAATCTTTCCTCGCACTTATCCGTCCATACAAACTTCTCGTTCTTCCTTGTCAACTTAGTCAATGAAACAGCTATCTTAGAGAAATCTTGTACAAACCTTCTATAGTATCCGGCTAATCCCAGAAAACTTATGACATCCATAGGAGTCTTGGGTCTTTCCCAATTCATCACAGCTTCTATCTTGGATGGATCTACTTTGATTCCTTCTGTATTGACTACATGTCCAAGAAATTGTACTTCCTTTAGCCAAAACTCACACTTCGAAAACTTGGCATATAACCTTTATTTTCTCAATATTTCCAAGGAAATCCTCAAATGCTCCTTATGATCTTCTTTCGTCTTGGAATATATCAATATATCATCGATAAACACTATAACGAACTTATCCAAATATTGCTTGAACACTATGTTCATAAGATCCATAAATGTGGGTTGGCGCGTTCGTCAAACCAAACGCCATTACCAAAAACTCGTAGTGTCCATATCTCGTTCAAAACTCCGTCTTGGGTATATCCTCCGCTTTAATCTTTAGCTGATGATACCCAGATCTTAAATCAATCTTGGAGAAACACGTAGGTCCTTTTAACTGATCAAACAAGTCATTGATTCACGGTAGAGGGTACTTATTCTTAATCGTCAACTTATTCAATTCACGATAATCAATGCACAACCTCATGCTTCCATCTTTCTTCTTTACAAATAACATCGGTGCACCCCACGGGGATACACTCGGGCGTATCACTCCTTTATCCAATAATTATTGCAACTGTACTGCTAATTCTTTCATCTCGACTAGCGCCATACGATAGGGAGCCTTCGATACTGGTTCCATTCCAGGAGCTAAATCAATTATAAACTCAATCTCTATATCTGGAGGTAGTCCAGGTAATTTATCTGGAAACACGTCGGGAAAATCTCTTACTACCGGAATATCTTCAATCCTTTCATATTCCTTCTTTATTTCTTTAACGTGAGCCAAATAAGCTTCGCATCCTTGACGTAACAATCTTCTCGTCTGAATAGCCGTTAGAAATTTCTTCTCTTGTCTTTTTCCTTTGAATATCACGTCGATACCATCCTTGGTCTTTAACTTCACTTTCTTACTTTTACACTCTATTTGTGCCTCGTGGTTTGACAACCAATCCAGTCCTAACTTAAAAAGGATGAAGTCAGCAGAAAAGTGCCAACCTTCTATAACCACATCACAATCGGGACAAACCTTATTAACATTGACTTTCTCTTGATTTACTACCTCTATAATCAAGTTGGGTTCAAGAGGGTACGCAACACAATTTAGTTTATCAAAAATACTTTCAGAAAAAAAGATCTTGCTGCTCTAGAATCCATTAATACTTTTACTTCTACTGAGTTAATAACGAGCATACCTGCCACCACATCCACATCTTACACAATATCTTTCATTGACATATTGAAGGTTCTATCTCTGGGTTGAGCTATTGGTGCTGGGAGAGTCGGTGGTCCAGCAATCCTAAAAACATTGGCCTTTTGAACAGGCTCCTTGCAGTTTCTGGCCATATGGCCCACCTTTCCACATTTGAAACAGGTTAAATCAGGATTCTTTGCTCCATTTGGGCACTCTGATGAGTAATGCCCTTTCTAGTTACATTTAAAACAGGTTACATCCAATTTGTTACACCTTCCCGGGTGTCTCTTCCCACAAACTTTACACTCTTGAATCTGAGGTCTACTATCCTTTCCCGGTTGTCCTGCCTTCTGGAAACGGTTCTTCTGAGCTCCGTTACCGGGTTTAAACTTCTGAAACTTTTGATTTTGACCTCCTCCATTCTTTCCAAACTTTCCTCTGAATTTTAAACTTCCTTGCTCTTGCTCCGAGCTTTCAAACTTCCTTTTCCTACCTTCATTTTCTCTTTTTGCAGCTTCACGCTCTGCTTCCACTATCATTACCTTTTGCACTAGGGCGGCATAGCTCTTGATTTCCAACAACGCCACTTGACGAATACATGGCCTAAGTCCCTGCTGGAACCTTTTGGCCTTCTTTGCCTCCGTATTCACATACTCAGGTACAAATCTAGACAGCTCTGAAAATTTCACTTCATATTCTGCTACCGACATATCTTCTTGTCTAAGGTCCAAAAACTTCATCTTCAACTGATCTTGCATATAACTTGGTAAATACTTCTCCAAGAACATTTTAGTAAATTTCTCCCATGATAAATCCTTTCCTTCAAGCAAAGCCTTCGAAGATTCCCACCAGAAACTCACCTCATCTTTAAGGTAATAACTCGCATACTGAGCTTTCTTTTCATCCTTACCTTCTGCTAACTCAAATGCTTTCTCCATTTCTCTTAACCACGACTGAGCTTTTATCGGATCTGGAAAACCTAAGAACTCTGGGGGATGAACAAATTGAAAGTGGTTGAAATTTCCAACTTTAGGGGCTACGGGTTGTTGCAAAAGCTGAGCAAGTCGGCTCATCATAGTGGTTTCTGGATTCATTTCTGGGTCCTGGGTTTGGATTTCTTCTTCTTGGTGATCTAGTAGTTGTCCATTCATTACAAACCTGATTGAGCAATTATTTAGCAATACGATAGCATGACATTGATATATATAACAACATTTTATTACGAAAATGCTTTTGCGGATCTTAAGCTTTACCCAATTTTTTGCACATGCAATCCTATTACTATATAATTTCTCATATCAGTGTTGTTTTCTCATGGCACAGGGTATGATTTTACGAAATTTTAAACATGGTTGTATGGAAACATGATATACAAAACAGTTTATAAAGATTTCAAGGGTACACAATAGGAAATAAGATATATGATTGATTCAACAAGCCAAAGGTACATAAATAGAAAGTCTGATTATGCCAAGTTCTAGAATAAGGTACAATAATATAACAGGGTTAAGCAGAGAAAAAACTGGAAAACATCCCCATATCTACCAATAACTTCTAACAACTACTACTACAAAGTTCTGAGATACAATACAACAAATGAAAAGGGATCCTGACATCTGACCAAGTATCCCAAAGCCTACCGGTGCTGAAAACAACAACTACGGGCTCTAAAAGTCCCTCCTGACCAACACTAACATCTAATCATCCAGAATCTCTCTCAACATAACCAATATCCAACGAATGATCTTATGCAGCCTCCGGGCCTCAGCATAAGCATCACTAGTGGATGGTCCCTCATCCAATCTCCTCCGGGAAACCTGCTCCACCAACTGAATCCTAGCTCTCCACTCCTCCATCACTACTGAAGTCATATGCCTAGAGTCTCGAATCAACCTATCCACCAAAGCTCCCAACTCAGGAATTCGGGAGTATACAAAGTCTCGATCCTGGGCTAACTCGCCACCAACATTGACAGGCACAATCTTAGGCATCTCAGACTCTGGCTCAGGGGCTGGGGTCTCTGACTCTGGCCTCAAGGGTGATATCTGCATAGGAATCTCACTACTCTCAGATGGATCCTCCTCTGCATCTGAACTAACATACACAGGATCCTCTAAAGAGGGTGGAATGGGGTCCACTGGGGTACCGGTCAAACTAATCTCTAAATCAGAATCACTACCACTACTGGGATCCTGAGAGAAAACACAAAATAGCAACCAAGAAACAACATTAGGGTTAAATAAAACTTCCAACTAACTCACACCCTAACTCTAGTCGCCACTTTAGCTTATATAGACTTTCCTTAGACTATACCTAATAGTCTAACTCAACTCTATATAAGTCGAACACTCTCGCGATATGGATATATTTCAAAAATACCCTTTTTCCTAACTTGTCTCAAGGACTAGATCCTGTAGCTCTGATACCAACTTGTGATACCCTCAATCTCGGGGTTAGAAATTAGGACCCACGCACCTTTAATCTATGAATAAATAAGCATAAACCCCGATTAACTACTAACAGGATCAAACAGGATAAAGTTTGAGACAAGATTATAACTACCAATAATAATATATAAATTATAACCCAAAATAAAACCAAATTTACTTAATCAATTTCAACATGGAACCGACAGATAACCCATTGTATCTTTACAACTTTCTGGCTAAGTGCTTGCTCACACAAAATCTGTACTACCTGCTCTGACATCTAGAAGCCCTCAACAGGGTAGGGACCACCAGGTACGCTCTTACGAGCAGTGCGCCTAAGCCTGGCCATCCTCTTGCTTAACTGCCATGGTTAGATCAAAGCAAAACAAATGAGTATAAAACTCAGCAAGTAACTATATAATAGTTCTACGATATGAAAAAATTCATACTTGAAGGCTTAGCATATAGTTACTTCCCTTCTAATCTTCGTGAGGAAATTCTTGGGCGTTCTACACAGACTTTCTTAATCTTTGAATACACAATTTCCTTATCCAAGTACTCCTAATACACCATGTTCCTTAATTCCTTATAGACAACTGATAGACTTGTTACTTCATATAATATCACCAGAACTTGCAATGCTCATAACTCATTCGAATCACAATCTTTGACATGTCTTCAGGCTGGATCTTAAGTCAATCCCCAAGAAATAGTACACTCCTTGAATTAGGTCACATAAATAATCAATTCTTAATAGGGGTTACCTATTCGTATTCGTCATTTTGTTAAACTCTCAATAATCAGTACACAACCTCATAATTTCATCCTTCTTCTTCAACAACATCACTGGTGCAACCCAAGGAACTATATCTGGTATGCTCACTTCTCTTTCTAATAACTTTTACAATTATCGAACTAATTATTCCGTTCCACTGGCCTCTAGAGAGACTCCAGGGCATTAATTTATTACTCAAACTTCCTCCAGCTTAAGTATTTTCTTCTTCATATCTTTACACATGGTGGATCTACTGTATATCCTTAGCTTATTACTCCCTTTTCTCGCATAATTGGAAGAACATCTTATATTGCTTCTGCACCTAGAAACTTACCTTACTATTGGCTTCTGAACACTTTATAATTCACTTCTTCTAATAACCACTCCCTGCCTTACTACAGGACAATCAACCCGTTCCTAAAATCACATCAAAGTCTTCTAGCTCAAAGGGTGTCAGATCAGCTGCAACTACGTCTAAATTCTAAACGCTCGATCTCTTGGTCCTTTTTAAAGTTATGCCTTTAACTGTGCTGGATGTTGGCCCTTGGAATGTAGTATCTTGAGTAGCTGTTCTACAACTCCTTGCAATATGCCCAACTTTTCCATAATTATAACACGTAACTCCTGGATTTTCTGGATTGCATCCCGACATAATGACCCTTATGACCATACTTGAAACATTGCACATTCTTTTTGCATGAACCACTGTGTCTTTTGTCACAGGACTTGCAATCCACTGCTGACTTGACTGACTGAGCTGGAGTAAAAGCAACCGAGATAGCATCAGACTTAGTCTGGGAGAAACTCTGTCTTGTGAATCTTTTACTCCTGTTTTGGCCAAACCGATTCTGAAATTCTTGACTGGATTCTCCTTGGTCTGCTTTGTCCATAACACCTTCATACTTCCTTTTCTTATCACTCTCTTCCCTAACAGCCAACATTTGGTCACTTTCTATTACCAGGGCAGCCTGAACCATAGAGGATTATGTCTTGAGTTGCAATGCCACAACTCCTCCGCGAATTTTAGGCTTCAACCCTTCTTGAAACCTCCTTATTTTTTGAATATCCGTACTTACATACTCAGGAACTAATCGAGCCAATTCTGTAAACTTGGCCTCATACTGCAACACACTTCTTTCACCTTATTTCAGTTCTAGAAACTCGACTTCCAACTGATTTCTTAGACCATCGAGAAAATACTTCTCCAAGAGTAATTCTGTAAATCTCGTCCAAAAAACAGGGCCTTCTCCTTCCAACGCACGAGTGGATTCCCACCAATAATTTGCTTCATTCTTAAGAAAGTAGCTCGCATAATCGGTCTTAAGTCATCACTTACTTGCATGAGGGTAAATGCCTTTTCCATTTCCTTAAGCCAATTTCTGGCAACAACAGGGTTCACTTCACATTTGAACTCCGAGGTCTTAACAGATTGAAAGGATTTAAAACTAGTAGTTTGGTTTAGCTCTCCTTGTTGATGTTGTTGTTGCTGAATCTGTTGGATTAACTGCTGTTGTTGTTATTGATGCTGGCGCAACAAATCCAAAATTTCATTTATAACTGGACCCACAGCAACACTACTACTATTTTCTTTAGACTAGGTAGCTTTCTTGGGTGGCATTTTCCTGAAATATAAAGATGAGTTTATTCAATACATAACAAAAATATTTAACAAAAGATATCACCGTTTAAATGGTTCACCTATATCAGGAAAATGCTGCCCAATCACAATACCCGTGCCTTTAATATCGGCGTCCATTCACAAAAGAAATCTAGATTAATAGCACTAGCAACCATAGCAACAATGGTAGTAGCAGAACCAACAATAGTACAGAAAAACTGAAATACAAAGAAACTAAACACCGTAGCATGGCTCCTCAATATAACGGCAACTGACCAATTTCCCATCACTACTCAAGTACAACAGCTAAACTACTCTGATATACAACAAAAGTTGGCTAGTTATATCAGCCACACACTATGTAGAATAAACCGGTAAATCAAGTCAAGCTTAAGGATCACTGGCTCTACTAAGTACCGTAGTCCATATCTCAACCAACCATCCCTCTGAGGATGATTTTTTATCACCCACAAGCAATTTACCAACCACTGAATTACTGTTCCCGAGGCTGTAATTCCACTGATAGATTTTGAACCTTTGTTATTACCCTTATTCTTAAATAACACCCTGATACAGGACTTTCATTCTTCCTGATAGTTACTCTTATTTGCTTTCAATAACGAGGACCATCTAATCACAAAAATTCATTATCATAGAATATCAAATAAAATCTCAAACTCAAGGGAATCGAATAAGAAGAAACAGTAAAGAAGATGTAGGTATGATTGAGAGCAACCATACAAGTACATAAGATGGCCAGTCTTAGTACCGCATAGCTTAAAACACATAATTCGGTGGCGTCCCACCAGACCCTTTTGTCACACTGACAAATGGTTAACTCATATGCATTGTTTGCCCCAGTCAACCGAAAGAGTCACCGAGGAAATAAACAATGTTTAGATAGAAAATTCACAAATAGGGAGGGAGAAAATATGATTTATAATGGAATCAACAGAATCTTAAGTTGCTCACTCCGAGTTCTCAACTTTCTCACAGGAAAAGTAGCAACTTGTGGAATAGGAAACAATTACTCTGGAAACAAAATACGTCTCAAGAAAGGAGTATAAGGGTTCAAAGATACAACCCACGGTACTAATCCACATACTTCACTAAACTTGGCTGTCATAGCAGCCACCGACTATTATCATACTATCCGAACTCACCGAGGTCACATACTCGGTCCAGTGACATCGCTTGACATAGGAAATGTGATATTTAGAAATAATGTTGGCGTCTCTTCAGCTGACATATCAAGGGCCCGCTCAAATGCTGAATTCTCGCGATCAGACTCATTTTTCTTGAGAGGAAAACTAAAAATCTCTATCCAAGATTACCAATAATACATATACGAAGAAGACATACTCTAGGTTAGGGCAGTTCCAACAAATCCTCAATAGAGGTCAGGGTTACGTTTCTGAAACCCTTGATTGAACTCATAGCCTCGCTCCTCTGATTGAGTTGCTGATTCATATATATATATATATATATATAAACCTTCCTGCACTCTTTTGACTCTATTCTTAACGTAAATTAGGTACTCAAACCTGTAGCTCTGATACCAACTGTAAGGGCCTCAACCCCGGGGTCAGGAGTTGACGTCATCAACAACCACAATAACAAACATAACATAATCAAATTCACGATAGAATATAAATACGACCCTTTTTCCAAGATCTTTTCCAGGTTTAAATATGATTTAGGCTACAAAATTATCACAACCTAATTTACTTTATACAATCCTGATCACTAACTTAATATAGCAACTCAACAGACCACATCTGGTCTAAACACAACTACTTCAGAGGAGCCTGACACCGAAAGAACTGGAACTCTGCCCTGACAACCACGGAAGAATCTCCTTGGCATCTACAATACATATATAAAACATTCTACAAGGGTGAGCAATCAATTGCTCAGCAGTACCACTATATGAATAACAAGTAAAATAATTTAAAGTAAAGCAGTTATAGGAACAGAATTCATAACTCGTTAGAAAACAAGTAAAACATGTACAAATTGGATATCAAAACTAGCATGCTCTGTAAAACAAAATCAACAGTCGTGTGTTGTGTATAAATACCAGAGTTCAATTTTAGCATGCTATTTTCATTCTCAAACCTTTCATTCTATTACAGGAACCATAAAACCATTTGTCCCGTTACGGGGACCCAAAACCATTTGTTTCGTTACTGGAACCTCAATCACTTGTTCCGTTACTGGAACCTCAATCACTTGTTCCGTTACTGGAACCATAAAATCACAATCAGATATGTATTGGATGTTATCTAGGGACTGCTGATCAGGCCTCCACACAAATTATCTAGGATAGTTGGCCGGGCTATCACACAAAATGTCTAGGAAAGCTAATCGGGCTTTCACACAAAATAACCAGATCCACGAAGACTAGCTAGGTTTCTAATTAACTATGTTGGACTAATCAGTGAAGACAGAGCGCGCAACCGAATTAGCCACTTACGCAACGGTATCCAATATCTATTTCATTTTATCCAGTTTCCAAATTCACTTTACCTATCTCTTTTATAACAATTCTATCACAGCACACTATTCAAAACTTCCTTTCATTTCAATCACATTTTAGAGATAGGTACTTTTAGAAGTTACTTTTCCGCAAAACATATTTAAACAACATTTTCAATAAAGGGGATACGTAACTTAAAACGTTCTGGTTCCTGTTCGAAAGTAAAATAACATTTCATTCATATATACTGAACCATAAGAGTATGGTCAGGGGTACTTGCCTTGCAGAGCTTTACAACTCTCACTGACGGATTTTCGATTGACTCAGTCATTCGGATTATGATCTAATTAGCAGACTATCCTGGATCCGACTTCAACGCTCAGGTCCTTCACTTAGAACCTCGTTGCGCTTGTCAACTGATCACTAGGTTATTTTTAGTTCAATATCAATTATTGAGTTATTCGACTAGAACCTACAGAGTCGAAATACCCTACGTTAGATGACCAGGTATGCTTGACATATCCTCGCTAGACACTTTACCCAAACGATAACGATTCCTGACTCGTAGTTATATACATATTATAATAACACACCCATCAGTTAGGGTTCACGTTCTCAAAAATTGGTTCGGTGTTCGTTTTCAGAAAATACATATACTCGTCATTTTACGAAATTAAGGTTATTGGTTTTGGCAAAATATTTTATCACACCGCATAATCAAGTTTCGTATAAGATACATATGCATTTATATATCCGCTCGACGTCCCGATAATCACCGGATACGTTCCCATATTTTCGTAGTTCGATTTCCCGGAAATCGGGCAGTGTCTCCTTTGTTTATCGGGCTACCCGTCGAAACAATTCGACGTCACAACAACCAACAATCAATATTCACAGTTAATCAATCACAACCCGACTACCCAAATTCTCAATTCCGATTCAGACCTTAACAATTATATCTGACTATTTACACTTCAAAAATAATTGTACGGCTTAAATATTAAATGTTAAATATTATTTTAGAATTATAGGACTCATAATTGATTCATCACAGTCCACCGTCGGCTCGCCGAGGCTCATCGCCGACGGGGAAAAATTCGCGGGTACCCGATTAATTCGAGTCCCCAACGTGAATTTCACCGATAAAACTTTCGGAATAATCGAGAATTATTAACTCAAAAATCACATAATGTTCATAAAAATCAACCAATAATCTGAATAACCCAAAAATGGAGTTTCGAATTATACATCATACAGCAATCCAACAATCCAAACCACGATTGACCCGTACACACGCCACCAACACGTGCCTACACGCGCGGCAGCGGTGACAGGGTTGCCGGAAATAGAACATAACAGGTGGCAATTCAGGGACAGAGTACACAGGCATCACAAAAGCGAATATATACACACAAGCACACATGTATATATAAAGGAACATGACGAGACGAAGTAGGAGATCGGAAGCCAACCGGAAAATCATGCACCGGCTGGAACTTACCGGAAAAACAAAGATGGCGGCGTTATAGAACTGAGAGAAAGGAAGAGAATAAATTCAGAGAGAGATATGACAGAGAGATTGTAATCTCCAGAAAAAGAGAGGACCGGCGAGAGACTGAAAAAATTGGGAACAGGGGGTAGTTTCTGTTGTTTCTATTTTTTTATAAATCCTCCAACCAGGAATGGACACGCACAACACAAATTACTGAGGACTAACACGTGTCCCTTTCCCCTATTTTGACAGTTTATTACCCATTTCTGACCCGCGTTCGCAATTTAACAAACCAAGCTGCACTTAAAACAAATTCAGAAAATCACGGAAATAGTCTTAAAATGTTACAAATATCCCGAAGTTAATAAAAACATAAATTTTAAAATTTTAAAATAATTTCTAAAATGCACTGTATACCCGCTTTTATCAAGTAAACGAATCGACACGCGGGTGAAATTAATCCCAAAAATTTCCAAAATAATTTTAAAATTCACAGAATATTATAAACTTAATAAAATATGAGTTTTGTAATTTTTAAAAAAATCTGGGATTTAATATTGAATTTACATTTTAATACAATCAGAAAATCATCCAGAGCTAAATAATTATTGAAATATTGTTTTCTATATTTTATAAAATCCCAAAAATAGATACTGTAATTGTAAAATCATAAAAACAATTTTAGAGACAATCCAAATATTTATGAAAAATAAAACTGCAGTAAAATCACTTTTAAAAGCGAAACAAAATTATATAACCTAATAATTAACCACGTAATTCAATCACATATACTAGTAATCATAATACATAATAACAAAGAAATATCCCGCTGACAGAACCCATATTCATATTTTATTTATTTAATAGTTCCATAATCCAAATATTTATGAAAAATAAAACTGTAGTAAAATCACTTTTAAAAGCGAAACAAAATTATATAACCTAATAATTAACCACGTAATTCAATCACATATACTAGTAATCATAATACATAATAACAAAGAAATATCCCGCTGACAGAACCCATATTCATATTTTATTTATTTAATAGTTCCATAATTACACATTTAAATAATACTAAAAAAATATACGAGTCATCACACTCACTATCCAAATCTCACGCATATTCTTCCTCAATTCCTACAAACATCATGTTCAATCACATATACTAGTAATCATAATACATAATAACAAAGAAATATCCCGCTGACAGAACCCATATTCATATTTTATTTATTTAAAATCTCACGCATATTCTTCCTCAATTCCTACAAACATCATGTTCAATCACATATACTAGTAATCATAATACATAATAACAAAGAAATATCCCGCTGACAGAACCCATATTCATATTTTATTTATTTAATAGTTCCATAATTACACATTTAAATAATACTAAAAAAAATATACGAGTCATCACACTCACTATCCAAATCTCACGCATATTCTTCCTCAATTCCTACAAACATCATGTCATCTTCAGAGGTTTGACCATTCTTCAGTCAAACCACTATCATTCATGGAAATACCTTTGGCACAAATAATTATTTAGCTCTGCTTACACATCAGCAGTTTCCACAATCTTTTCATGATATACAGGTGTTAAACCCAAATAATGCAACAAGAATTACAGAAGGGGGGTTGAATGTAGTTCTAGCTACTTTTTTTTATTTTAAGAATGTTCATACTTAATATATATAACTGTATTTGATTTTGCAAGAAATGCTGAATCAGAATAAAATAGAAATCAAAATACAAAGCTTTAAAAATTTCTGGTGGATTTGAACTTATCTACCAGAGATATATATAAAGTTGAGAACTTTATGATGCTTGAATAGCACACAGCTTCTTACAAGAGAACTTACAAAATTGCAGAGAAATGCTTAACAGATACAACTTTATCTATCTCTATGAAAATTATGCTTACACAGTTTGGTGTTCTACTTGCTTCACTTGGTTTATATATTACCAAGTTACATTATAGTAAGACAAGACAATAAGACAAACTTTATCTAGTCTAACTTCATGCTGCTACATTACTCTATCCAGCATCTTGGAATATCTTCACAATTACATGGAAATGGTAATGCTTATTTGTTCTCTAAATCCCGCAATTAGGCTGCCACATTCCAATTGCAAACACCCGATGCATGTGACTATGTTTTCACTGTCAACTGCTATTTTGGATATTATCATCCGTCGGGACTATGTGGATCATCCGTCGGGAGCTTTGTTGATTATCTGTCGGGAGCCTTTGTAGATCATCCGTCGGGAGTCTTTCTGTCACTTGATTTTATTTCACTTATGTAAAATTACAAGACATCTTATATTTACAATTAGCCAACCTATTCTTCATATCAATCTAGTAGTCAATATGACTTAAAGAATCATACAATATCTACTCAGCTAAAACATTGTTATTTGCATAAATGTGCTACAATACTTATTGTTATATAAGATACACTCTCGATGGATGTTCATTTATCATCCGTCGGGGCTATAAAGTTCATCCGTCGGGACTATATTAAAACATCCGTCGAGAGCTACAAAAATACTAAGTTAAATCTACTAAGGTGTTTTGTTCAACTTATCATCAAGTTCACAACATATTCCTAACAACAGGATTTCTTACTCCAATGTCCAATTGGGTATGCTCTCACAAATCCTACTAAGGTGTCATACATGGCTGTAATGCAGGTATGGAATACAGCTCTAGTTAATGAAACAAACACTGCTTTCTCTTTTGAATATAAGGGACACAGGTATGAGGTTGATGCTGATGTGCTAGTTCAAGCATTAAGATTGCCTGCTTGTGATGGTACTCCTGATAATTATGAAACTGAGAAGCTGTTTGATATGCTCAGAACCCTGAGCTATAAAGGTGAAATCACAACAATTGGCAAATTGACAAGGACAAAATTGAAGAAAGAATGGAATTTCTTTTTTGACTGCATCAACAGGTGTTTCTTAAATAAAATAATAAATTTTGATGCTCTTCCATCTACTTCTTTGGAAATTGGGTACTCTCTCCTTTACTCTATTAATTTTGACTATGGTAATACTATTCTTCAATTCATAATTGCTAGGAGAGCAGATACATCAGGGGTAATAGGGTATACTAAATTTCTTCAACTGATTTTTAATTTTCTATGCCCTAATGCTGAATTTGATAATGATGAATTGTTTCCTGTGTTTCAAATTTTTGAGAAGGCTATCACTGATCATATTAAAAGAGATGAAAAGAATAAGTTTTCAGGACCTCCTTTCCTGCCTCAGGAGGTCAGGCAATTTTTGTTGAGAAATAGACCTACTACTTCACAAGTGCCTGCAAATCTCGATGTTGGCACCTCTGGAACATTTCCTGATGCTGTGGAACAAGACACTACCCATCTTATTTCTAACCCAAGCATTTCTTCTCCTACACTGAACTCTAATCCATCTCCTAAATTAGCCTCCTCTGGTGTCTCCCAAAAGGCATCAGCTGTACCAAAGAAAAGGCTGGTTAAGAAATCTATTAAATCTGAACAGAGAGCTCAACAGGCCTCACTGAGTGATAGTGAGAAAAAAGAAGAATGTTTTCCATTTCGGAAAAGAAGGATGATCATGCAAGATGATTCTAACTCTGATGATCAGATGCCCATTGAGTCAAGGATGAAGATAAAGGTATCAACAGTTGCAATTCCTGATGACTCTGTTGACACAACTGGAACCAAGGAGCCAACTACTGATGCTAGTGCTCTGATCAAAAAGATTCCAGTGATTAAAGAAATTGTTGTGTCCATGATAGCTGACAAGAGCAAGTTGAAAAGAAAAGCTGAAGCAGTGGTTAGGTACATCAGAAAGAAGAAAAAGGATTGATCCTCTGCTATGGATGTCAGTCCACAAGAACCTAAGTCTCAAAGGGATTTAGAAACTGAGACACATCCAGTCGCACAAGAACCATCTTCTCAAAGGGAAGATGTAGACAAAGAGGTTGCACAAATCATTGTTGATTTTGCTCAAGGTGATCTTCTTACTGACTCTGAACAACTACTGCAAGAAAAGAAGGCTCTTCGGGATGTATTGTCAAAGGTGGATGCAGTTATTAATGACCTTATGTTTGAGGAGAGTACACAAGAAGCAGCTCATATTCCTCAGGCCTCACAAGAACCATCAGTTCAAAGTACTGATGCTGGCCTATTTCATTCTCCTGACAAATAAAATCCTGATGATACAACAAATCCTGATGTTAATTAACTTTCCATTTAAGCACCTTCTAATGATGATTCCCTGCTGCTGACTAGTTTGTTAAAGCATCCTGATGTGTTGTTTGTTCCTCCACTATCATCAATTCCACTTGAGGACTCACCTTCAGGTATTTCTCATTTTCTTCTGTTGTTCCTCATATTTGTATGATTATAAATAGTATATTGTTTGAGTTTACCTCTATTTATACGACAAGCATACTACTCCTCTCAGCCATCTCTTATTTCTTTGCAAAATGTGTGACTGTGCTTTTCTGTGAAACTGTGTGAAAATACTATGTGAGAAAAATACATTTTGAGTGGCAGTCTCCTGTACTGGCAAAAGGAGAGGTAGCTTTGAGAAAAGAATTTTATAAGTATTTCTTTACTTATAAACTTTCTTCTGTTAGAAACATATTACTCTTAAAAGTAATATATTATGTAAGAAGTGATGAGATCACTTGAAAAGAAAAGAGATATTTAGGTGTTACCTTGTTTCTGTTTCAGGATCTCATCAGGAACAGACACCTATTGCTAAGGATCCTCATAAAAGCAAAACAATTATGCCTAGCTCTGCAAATTCTTCTGAGGATCTGTCAAGCTCTGATTCTGATGAAGATAGTGATCATGATGATCCTGACACAACTTAGCTTAAGACTGCTATTGATACATCTAAGAAGTCAAATGTTGGTTCATCTTCACATTTCAATGCAGATCCTTCTTATTACAATGCTGATGCTGAGCATTTTCGAAAGACTGAATGGGATTTTGCATGAAGGGATGCACATATTTTTATCTCCTCTATTGTTGCTATTCAACATATTCACACGGCCTATGATGAACTTCAAAATCCTGAACTTAAATTGCATCTTAAGGCCTCTACCATTCATGTGAAAGGAATTTAGTCTGAACTTGCTGATATGAAGAAATCTCATGCTAGTTTACAGAACAAGATTGATGCATTTATGATTAATCCACTTACTTCAGCTGAACTCATAAGTGTGAAAAATGATGTTAAAGCCGTGGTTCAATCTCAACAAAGCATGGATTCTCGATTTTCTTCCTTGAAAGATAAAGTATCTTCAATGGATAATAAACTGGATGCTATGTTTTCTTTTCTTTCAAATACTGATGCCAAAAAGGGGGAGAAGATAGCTGTCACAAAATGTACACCTGACTCTATTCAGTTAAAAGATAAAGATACCGATGGTGATGGTGATAAAAATCCGGTTGCAAATGTTCAAATTGCTCTTATTGCTCAACAACCTCAACATTCTAAAAGATCTGGTTCTTCAGGACAAGGAAAGTCTACTGGTGCTTATGAAGCTAAGCACAAGACTAATGTTGATGCTCCTGAAACTGGTGATGTTACAATCTCTAACTTGGCAGATGCTAAAGGGTTATTGTAAAAACCCAAATTTTTGACATCAGTAAAAGACCTTTATGAATAGTAATATAATATATCGAATTTTTGAGACCTTATAAAACGCTTAATGAATAGTAACCCTGACAGACGGGAAAAAACTTTTTAGCCCACACTATGTTGTGCATGAGAAAATGAGTTTCGAAGTTGATATTATGATTATACGTACCAAATGAGTGTATGTAAACGCTATTAGTTTTCGAAGAAAATGAACTTTGAAATACGACCATATTTACGAATCATCGAGGATTACGAGGATCGCAATATATTTACGAATTTAAAACCCTATGGATTTATATCCTAGGACGATACTTCAAAACATGAGGAATAAATACGAAAGGATTTACGTCGCGAACCGTTTGCGAGAAAGAATTACAAAAATGATTAAGCGACCGAACGAACGCGTAAACGATTAAATAAACGTAACGCACTAACTAACCGTGGTTACTTTATTAAATAGTGAGCTAAGGAAGTAGGATGATCAACTAGGGCTAGAGAATAGTGAAGCCTAGCTAGTTTTATCCAAAGAATTGCCAACAAAAATCAATCCTAGGGCTTATACTAGAAGAATAAAGAAGATATCACAAGAATTATTGCAAGAAGCAACCAAGAAGCAACCAAGAAGCAACACAAATTATCTCCCCTCTCCCAAAATACTTCATTCGGCCCCAAGCAAAAATAGGAAGAAATCAAAATCAAAACACCAAACTCTAGCCATGGAAAAATTCCCCCATTAATTCTCAAGCTTCATACCACCTAAATTAAGATAAGATAAATCTTTGAGCTCTTTTTATCAAGTTTTGATGGGTGAAACAAATTCAAGAAAGATGATAGCGAATAGTATGAATAGTAACTTTTCTTTGGTTTCTTGATTTTAATGGTTATTTTAGGTTCCAAAAACCATACCAAGCACTCCCAAGACTTCACCATCATCAAGAACACATCTCAATCTCTCAAGAAAGGTATAAATCTTTGACCCATCCTTACTTAATATTTAAGTTCAATATTCTTTTAGAGCATAGTTATAAACCTAGTTTTGGTGGAAGTATTGTTGTAATCTTGATGTTTAGCTAAGTAGATTTAAGATTAATTGGTGTTGCCTCAAGAACATGATGTTCTTGAGAGGAGTTAGTATGTTGATGATGATATGTTGATTATTGGTGGTAGTATAAAGATTTGAGGCATAAACGAAACTCGGATCGTAACTGTAACCCCGCTAAAACGAACAAAATGTAACAATTAAGATTCTGCAGAAAGTCCCGAAGATATAAACTGTAGTTCTTGAAAACTAACCCTTTATTATGATATAAAATATTATAAGGATCGTTTAGGCGCTTGAATCGCGTGATTCCGATTTACCGATCAAAAGTTATGGCCGTTTTACTAAAAGTGATTTACGCGACAAAAACTGCTACGAATTACGAACTTTGAAAATAAAAAGGATCGAGTTAAAAATGTTCATAAATCATGAAATGCTACAGAGAGTAGTAAATTGAGTTTCCCAACTTCCATAAAAATTTTAAGTGAAAATAATGATTTTTAAATTTTATAAAAATATCGGAGCCGAGACCGCGCGATTAGAAAACCGTAGAATCCTTAAGCGGAGCCGACGAGGAAAGTGAAAATGGACTTAAGACACTTCGAAAAAGGAAACAACCGTAATGAGCACAAGGACTTAAAGAAATAATAAGGGAATATAAGTTAAGAGGGTGCATAATAAGTAGCGCGTGAATGCGAGTCGCCGTAAATTAGAACAGGACCTAACGAAACAGATTTTGTTTATGACTATAGATTTCCGAGCGGAACCTAGAGCATCCTCCACCCCGAGATACCAAGGCAAGTTTTCAAACCCTACCGAACTGTTATGTTGTGAATATTTTATAAACTGTGATATATGCATGAGATTGCTTTAAACCGTTTTACGAAATTGAGATACATTACATTGCTCAGTTATTGATAATCTTTGGTATATGTTCATACCGAGTTGAAATGTTATATTTAGACCGAGAGTCGGTCGGAGTAAGTTATAAAAACCCGGAAGTATCCCGGAGGAGTCTATATTTGAAAACATTAACGCTAGAGAGTAGCGTGGTACATATATAATTTAGACCAAGGATCGGTCGGTAAAAATTGATGAAAACTCGGAAGTATTCTGGAGATGTTTTAATTAAGAATATTAACGCTATAGTAGAGCGTGATGTATAAGTCATAAGACCGAGAGTCCGTCAGTTTTGTTTTATAAAATATAAACCCGGGAATCACCCCGGAGATGTTTTGGACGATTAAAAATACATAATTATTTCATTCCAAGGGACTCGACATCCACTTATGAAACATTAAATACCTCGAACTGTTATTAAAACGATTTCCAAAGATCGTATTCCCTCAACTATATTTTATTGTTCGAATCATGAGTATTATTTAACTATTCATTTATTATAGGAGAAGTATTCTCCAACGATTATTTATTTTAAACCCGATTAAATATTAAAGATTACCTTAAATTACTTAAACATAAATTAGTTGAGGAATATTTTTTCAAATATTCTTTTAAAAGTATAATTATTCAAGGTTTAATTATTTAATGATTAATATTTAATTATTAAGCATTTATTTAATGGTTTAATTATGATTTAAAAATCATAGAACCTGATTCAAAATACTTTCTGATTTTCGGAAAATCATTTGAATAATTTCAGATCGTCGGAGAATATTATCTCGACTTATTTTAAATATTTTGATTATAGTTTCAAAAGAAACTCCCCCTTATATAACAAATATGTTGACAACGGTCAACTCATATCCTTAGTACTTCCTCCGGAAATTCTCGGAAGTACATATATTTACATACAAATCAAAGTGTACCTATCAACAAGAAATATGCTTGGGGAACAATATAAGTTCCAGATTTATGATGAGATTCTTACAAGGACAAGGAAGGGTAGACTCCAGTACTTCGTGGACTGGGGAGACTACCAAATTACTACCACATGAGAAGGTATCTTATATACTAATGAACATGTGGAGTATGCGTACCTGAGAGGGATGGACGTAAAACCGTGTCTTGAGAGGGATAGACACGAAGTGTGTACCTGAGAGGGATGGACACAGAAAAGGCCCAAATACGGCCAGGGTGATAACCGATAATAAAAGGGAATCATCCATCTACATGTAGAAAAGGTTACTATTTCTGTAGTACGACTGATCATCGTATGCGGTGGCTCCAGTGAATGTCCTATTCTTCCAATTATAATTGTGATGCAATACCGTAAACCAATCCTAGGTGCTGGGTTTACCATTAAGGTATTCGCAGGATAATAAAATCCACTAAAGAATTATTTTCATGAGAAGGTGTGTATCACCAAGGAAAACTATTTTTGAATAAAACATAATTATCATATACGATGTTTTACGTGAGTTTATCATTACAGTCATTTTCATACTGTACATTATTATGCTGGGCATTATAGCTCACTCTTGCTTTCTTTTAAAATGTCACAACACAACAGATAACCAGTATGCTGGAGTGGGACTTAGTCGCTTGCAGTCATGGGGAGAATCCCTGGCAGCTTTGTCTCAGGTGGGCCAGAGTATCAAATATGTATAGGATATTAGTTGTAATTATTGTAACTTCATGTAGATGTTATGAATAATTGTTTGAGATCCTGTACAGTACATTTGAGCTTAATAAAAAAATTACATTTTGTACATCGTTTCTAAGCCTATAACTTGTGTGTGTGTGCGTGAGATTGGGGTCTGTTGGATTATTGAATCAATACAGGTTACACATGAGTGAAGGATGGCGTGACGACCCAGATTCCTGACCCCAGATTTGGGGGTGTTACAGTTATTCTTCCCTTACAGACACAAGTAAATAGGTGAAGAGATTATTATGTACTACAAACATAAAAAGGTTTGAGCAAAAGAATTCTAGGAGTGCTCTTGGATTGATAACTGAAGAATTTCCTGATCTAACAACTGAAAAAGCAGTTATGGAACAGAAGGAGTTAATGGCTCAAACTGAAGCTGAAGCCAGCATCTCTAAAAGAAGAGGAAAAAGAGGTGGAAGATCTACAAGAGCTAGAGGAAGAAGAGGAAGGATTCCTAAACCAAGTCAAATGTTCTCAACTAATTCTGCATTTCTGAATGTTCAATCCAGAGAAGGTTATGTTCCTATACAAGGACATAATTTAGCAGAAGAAGTTGAGAATACTGAAGAGATGATTTTTCAAAGGATGAAGAAATCAACCGCTGACATTGCTCAAGTTGATGTAACTAATGCAAATGTGTCTCTTGAAGCATACACAAATCCTGAGGAAAAAATAAATCCTGATGATATGAACCTGATAGCTGATTTTGACATTGATGAAAAGGTGATCAAAGCATTGTATGAGTCAATTCTTACTACAGTAGTTGCTTCTCATAATTCAGAGGTTGATGAACAAGAAAGAATTGACAGAAGGAAAGCTGATCAAGCGTGCAATGACTATGTGCAAAGAATTCTAAATTCAAGGAGAGAGCTATGGAATAAAACAAAAGGAAAAATTTATGCTTTATCTACAGGCTATGCTCCTCTCAGCAAAAAGGATAAAAGATGGAAAGATGTTCATTCATTCAATTATCCTAAAGGGTTCAAGCATATTGAATTTGTGTTAGCAGGACTAAGGGATCCTAATTCATAACATGATGATGTTGACAAGTCCATCAAGAAACCTTCTTGGGTGGAACATAATAAAAAGCTAAATCTTATCAAAACTCGAAGTAGAGGAGGTATTGGTCATTCTGGAATGGAAACTCCGAGGTCTGATTTACTGGACACGAATATTCTGACTGACAATCTTGGTGAAAGAGTTACTCCTTCACATCTTGAGAAGGTTAAAGATGTGAAGATTGTTTATAGAAAGATAAATCTTAATAATGTCAGAGAAGAGATTCTGTACTTTTTGAGAGATGGTAAAGTAAAGAGTTTTATGTTGCACCAATTCTTGATGAAGACTGTGACATAACTGAAATATATTCACTATCTTCTGGGAGTTGAGGACAGTGTCACCAGAAATTGGTCTTCTATGATACTTGAAGTTATCAAAAGAAGAGTCATGACAAAGGATGACAAATACAATGGTGATTATTTCCTATGTACAGAACTTATACAGGTCAAGAAATGAAGATGCAAAAGAGAGCTCGATTTCTAAAAGTTTTTCTCAACAATCTTCAGTTATCTTTCGGTCCTGATCATGAAGATGTTAGTTTAAGCTTTATACTGATTGGTGATCTTGAAATAACTAAAAGCTCAATGTCTAAACTAAGATCATCCATCTATCATCTTGGAGAAGACACTGAAGAGAAGAGAGATTTTAAGAAAAAACTTGTTAAAGTCCTTCAAAACAAGGAGGAAGAAAGGTTGAACAACTTTCTGAAAACAACTTTCAGTTATCTTAGGATATTAAAGTAGGCTTTACTCCTTGTAGATTTTGTAATTGATTTCGGAATCATTGAGAATGGAATTTGTGCTTCATTACATTAACCATAAATTGGGGGAGATTGTTACGTGTTGATTCTTAATGATCAGAAGGAGCTCAGGATCTGACTATGTTTAGATGTCATCAGTATTTAATGTGTCGTCGGGATTTGATGCATCATCAGTATTTGCATGTCATCAGCATCTGAAGGTAGTCTATTATGAAGATTGATTATGTTCCTTATTTTGAGGGATATATATATGTTACGTTCTTAGTGATAGGACTTTGTGTATTCTGTTAAAGATATGTATCAAATTCTGTTAGTATTTAATAATGCATGTCTTAGATTGATTTGTTGCAGTTGTGTAATATATAAACACAGTTTAGGTCATCACATAGTGATGAACTCGAGTATTGTACGACCTATCAGTTCTCAAGAACATCAGTATTTCTTGAGAGAGTTTGTAACAATTTTTATCAGAAATATAAAGAACTGTTATATTTTTATACTTATTGGAAACATCTATACAATTATATCCAACCCCCCTTAAACAATTGTATTACTACTGGGCAACACCCCTGTAGTTATAACTAATTGTTTTAAACCTGTTTCGGGGAAAAGTAACTTCGAAAGGTACCTATCTCGAACGAAAATGATTTGTGAACCAGTTTTACTTGTGCTGTTAAATGAATGATTTTAAACTGAAATAGGTACAAGTGATTTGAAAATTGGATAAAATGATCAGATATTGGATACATAGGGCCAGAGTGCCCTATTAAGGTTGCGTAAGAGGATAACTCGGTTGCGAACATTACATAACCGATTAGTCCAGCAGGTCAGAGACATAGCTAGTCTCTGAGTTCTGGAACAGGTGTATGGGATAGCAGTTGGAGCCGTCTCGTGTTGATAGGCTGATCAGCTGTCTTCACATATCCATTACGTATCTGATTTGTCTTTGTGATTCCCGTAAGGGAATACGTGATTTATACAGTTGAATAAAAAATGTGAATATCATGCTAAAATTTGACTCTGATGTTTACACAACACACAACTACGTTGTTTTATTAAGAGCATGCTAGTTAGTGATATCCAGTTTTATTTACTGTTGTTCAAAATGATTACAGGTTATTGATTTCATATTGATTTACAGTTCTGTTCCTATAACAGTTTATTTACTTTTTTTACTTTGATATTTATACGTTGGTATTGGTGAGCGATTATATGCTCACCCTTGCAACATGTTATATATATATCGAAGATGACTAGAAGACCTATCAGACCTGGACAGAACTGAGTCTCAGCCCCTTCCGGTCCTGGCTCCTCTAAGGTAGTTTGTATCAGACCATGTGCGGTCTGATGAGTTGATTAATAAGTTAGTGTCTCGGACTTTTTAATAAATGGTTTTAGGGTCGTGTTAGTATAATAATAATAATCTTGTAGTTTATATTTGTGGTTTGTTGTGTTTAGTGACGTCAACTCCTAACCCCGGGGTTGAGGCCGTCAAAGTTAGTATCAGACCTACAGGTTCAAGTCCCTGATTTTGGTTAGGAATCGAGTCAAAAAGGTATAGAAATTGTGTCCTAAGGTGTAAGTCAGCAACTCATTTAGACAAGCAAACCTAACAGTCAATCGAGGGTTCCGAAGGCGTTACCCTGACATATATTGATGTTTTGATAGAACTACCTTATCCTTATTGTGTATTTCTAGTATATTTATATTATTGACAGTGGTCCATAGTTAACCTTATTGTGTATTTCCTGTATATTTATATTATTGACAGTGGTCCATAGTGATATCCAGACAGCTCAGACTAAGAGAGGACCCTAGATGTTGTAGCTGAAGAGACTCATTTGCCTCCCCCACCAGTGCCTTAGTTTGTTCTGAGAGATATACCTAGACCTAGTGCCCGTCCTTATTGGGTACTAAGATTAGTGTCAACTGTTAGGGATTTTCCACCAGGTTCCGGACCCAGCTCTTCTTTCCCTAGATCTCCAGTCTCTCATTCTGCTCCTACAAGTACTTCCTCCCCGAATCTGTATCATGTTCACCGGGCGGTGAACATATCTTTTATTAGAGAGTAGAGCCCGAAAGCTGGACGCGTATCTTGATCGAGTACTAGTTGGGCCCTTTCAGGGTATCCCTATCCCCTCACCCGATATCTAGACCAGAATGAGGACTTTGACTCAGACTTCTGTTGAGCGAGCTAGATTTATTGACCCTTTTATTAGCTCTGAGTTTAGGTCTACTCAGTAATGGGACTTGGTTAACTGGTTGGTGTTGGAGTTAGGCTCGATTGGGGGCAGTGGCAGTGGCAGTTGTTAGAGCGGAGTTGCAGCAGTGATAGACAAAGCTCAGATCTAGTTACATCAGGAGTTCTGTAGTCTGTTTCTATATGTACATTATGTTATTATTGTTGTAGTATGTAGTAGATGGAGGCTGTTATATCAGCCAATTTTGTTGTGTACTCGGTGGGTTTAGTAGTTGGATATCAGTTGTACCAATTGGATTTATGTATGGTTGTTATATTGTAGCTGCTTTAATATGATGTTCAGTTTTCATATACTTGGCGTTGTTATTACTGTTGTAATTATTATTGTTGCTTCTATTGCTGGTATATCTAGAATTTAACCATTCACTTAGGATGGATCCAATTAACTGAGGATGAGGATATTTTTTTAGTGGCAGCACTCTCCTAATACATATGTATAAACTGTTTGGAGCAATCCATTTTTATATATGACTGCTATGTTTCAGGATAATGCCACCAAAGAAGAATCCTCAACCCAACAACGGATCTGCTGGGGATCCTTCCATGAGTGAATTGATAGATTTTTTGTGTCAGCCGTCTACTCAGCTGGCTCAACAACAACAGCAATTCCAGCATCAATAACAACAATTTCAGCAACAACAACAACAACAACAGCTCATACAACAACAACAGCAGCAGCTCATACAATAACAATAGCAGCAAATCCAACAGCAGCAGCTGCAGATCCAACAACAACATCAGTTGAGTGGGACAACCCAAGCTGTTAGTTTGAAATCTTTTCAGGCTGTGAAAACCTCATAATTTAAAGGTGAAGTATATCATGTTGCTGCCAGGATCTGGTTGAAGGAAATGGAAAAGGCTTTTGCACTCACCAAGGTGAGTGAGGATTTAAAGACAGATTATGCTAGTTACTTTTTGAAGAATGATTCGAACTATTGGTGGGAGTTTACGCGAGCCTTGGAAGGAGAAGGTCCTATTCTCTGGACCCGATTCACATAACTATTCTTCAAAAAATATTTCCGGACTGCCTCCAGAGTCAGATGGAGATGGAGTTTTTAGAGTTGAAGCAAGGAGACTGAAGTGTCACGGAGTACGAAGCCAAGTTCACGGAGTTGGCTCGTATAGCACCAGAGTATGGAAGTTCGGAAGCTGAGAGAGCGAAGCAGTTTCAACAAGGATTAAAGCCAGAGATTAGGAGTGGATTTGTGGCTCTACAACTCAAGTCATATACTTCGGTAGTTCAGGCTACCTTGGTGATAGAAAGTGATCGGAGGTTGGCTTCTAAGGAAAGAGGCGAGAAGTAAAGGAAGTTTGAAGGTGGGCCTGCAAAGACAGAACAAGGGGAAGCAAGTCAAATGTTTCAAAGATGGTTTGGAAGAAATAAAGATAGTATATTCAGGAGGCAGAATTTCCCATATGCTAGGCCCAGTACTACCTCAGTCAGTTCTACTCTGATAAATTCCAGCAAGCCGGTGATCGATTGTAAGACATGTGGAAAGAAGCACTGTGGTCAGTGCAGAGAGAACATCAACTGTTTCAAGTGTGGACAGAAGGGTCATTATTCCACTGAGTAAAAATCTGAGAACCAAGGAGTAATCTATTTCAGCTGCGGTAAAGTGGGGCACATTGCTAGAAATTGCAGATCAGCTACCCAGGGTAGTATAGGAGGAAGTGCATCTCATGGACCAGCAACAAGTACAGCCAGAGCTAGAACTTTCAAAATGACTAAGAAATCTATGGCTCAGTATTCCGATGTAGTTGCAGTTATGCTTTCTCTTAATTTTGTGTCTGTTAATGTTCTATTTGATTCGGGAGCGTCTAAATCTTTCATATCCCTGAACTGTGTAAATAAAATGCAATTAATGTTGGAAGACTTAGATGAGCCTTTAACCATAGAAGTGGACAATCAAGATAAGGTACCTGTAAGCCAATTCTGCCCTAAGTGCTAAATAGAGATTTCAGGTCATTCTTTTCCCGCCGACCTAATACCTTTTGAGTTAGGAGAATTCGATGTTATTCTAGGCATGGATTGGTTGTCTCTGTACAAGGCAAGTATTGACTACAAGAAAAAGAGATTTGTTATGTATACAAAAGATAATGTAAGGATAAGCTATCAAGGACAGAAGCAGGACAAGAAATTTCTCTCAGTACTGCAGGAAAAAAATTGTTAAGACAAGGATGTGAAGCGTATTTGGCTCATGTGGTGGACACCAAGAAATAGACACCTACTCTAGATGAGATTCCAATAGTAAGAGAATATCCCGAGGTCTTTCAGGAAGAATTTCCAGGATTACCACCTGATCGAGAATTATAGTTCTCCATTGATTTGATATCATGGGCAGAGCCAGTTTCCAAAGCTCCATACCGAATGGCTCCAGTAGAAATGAAGGAATTGGCCAAACAACTTCGAGAACTGTTGGATAAAGGAGTTATATGACCAAGTGTTTCTCCGTGGGGTGCTATAGTGTTATTTGTGAAGAAGGATGGAAGTATGAGGTTATGTATTGACTATAGAGAGCTGAACAAGTTGACAATCAAGAATAAGTATCCATTACCGAGGATTGATGATTTGTTTGATCAGCTTAAAGGAGCATGCTGTTTTTCAAATATTGACTTGAGATCTGGCTATAACCAACTGAAGATCAAGCCTGAAGATATACCTAAAACTACATTCAGAACAAGGTATGGCCATTATGAATTCTTAGTGATGTCGTTCGGATTGACCAATGCACCAGCGACTTTTATGGATTTAATAGACCGGGTGTATAAGGAGTACTTGAAAAAGTTTGTTATTGTATTTATTGATGATATCCTCATTTATTCAAATACTCAAGAAGACTACGTGACACACCTGAGGATTGCTCTTCAAAGATTTAAAGAAAAACAACTGTACGCGAAGTTTTCAAAGTGTGAGTTTTGGTTGACAGAGGTATAGTTTCTTGGACATGTGGTAAGCAAGGAAGGTATCAAGGTAGACCATGTAAAGATTGAAGTTGTATCCAAATGGGAACAACCGAGGACTCCGACAAAAGTAAGAAGTTTTCTTGGGCTGGAAGGGTAATATCGAAGATTTGTAAAAGATTTCTCTAAAATCGCGGCTCCATGAACCAAGCTGACCAAGAAGAACGAGAAATTTATTTGGACAGAGAAATGTAAAGAAAGCTTCCAGGAAATGAAGAAGAGATTAGTGTCAGCTCCAGTATTAGCAATGCCAAATGAGACGGGAAACTTTGTGATATATAGCGATGCTTCTTTAAAAGGTTTAGGTTGTGTACTAATGTAACACGATAAAGTCATCGCCTATGCCTCCAGACAATTAAAACCTCATGAACAGAAGTATCTAGTCTATGATCTTGAGTTGACAGCTATAGTTTTTGTATTGAAACTGTGGAGACATTACTTGTATGGAGAAAAGTGTGATATTTACACGGATCATAAGAGCTAGAAGTATATATTCACTCAGAAGGACTTGAACATGAGATAGAGAATATGGTTAGAGTGAATCAAAGATTACGATTGTTCCATTATTTATCACCCAGGTAAGACTAACGTAGTGGCTGATGCCTTGAGCAAAAAAGAGAGCCTGAATATGGTTCAGATTGTAGAAGAGTTAGTACGAGACTTGGAAAGGATGGAAATTGAAGTTCGAGTACTAAGTAAAGGTAAAGAGCAATTGTATGAGATTACATTTCAACCAGCATTGATGGATAAGATTAAAAGATGTCAAGAAGGAGTTATGAAGTAAGAATTGGATAATCTGACAGAAGAAGAACTATGCACCCAAAAGGATAACCATGGTATGTTTAGATTTTCTTCCAGAATTTGGATTCCCAATATGATAAAATTGAATAATGACGTTCTACGCGAAGCGCATAATTCTCAATTTTCTATCCACCCTGAGAGTATTAAGATGTATCAAGATTTGAAGAAGAACTTCTTGTGGCCAGGAATGAAGAAGGAAATTACAAATTGGGTTAGAAAATGTCACGTGTTCCAGATGGTAAAAGCGGAACATCAAAGGCCAAGTGGAATTGTTACAACCCTTAGAGATTCCCCAATGGAAATGGGAAGATATTGTAATGGATTTCGTAGTGGGATTGCCAAAGACAAGAGCCAACCATGATTTTATTTGGGTAATCATCGATAGATTGACAAAGTCAGCACATTTCCTCTCAATCAATGAAAGATTTTCTTTGGAAAAGTTAGTTAAGTTGTATTTGGATGAAATAGTAACCAAGCATGGAGTTCCTGTTTCCATTATATCAGACCGAGACCTGAGATTCAATTCAAGGTTTTGGACTAAGTTTCAAGAATTTCTAGGAACCAAGTTGAATATGAGTACCGCTTATCATCCCCATACAGACGGTCAGAGTGAGAAAACCATCCAGACAATAGATAATACGTTAAGAGTTTGTGCTTTAGATTTCAAGGGAAACTGGGATGACCACTTACCTTTAATAAAATTCTCGTACAACAATAATTATCATGTCAGCATTGAAATGTCACCTTATGAATCCCTGTATAGATGTAAATGTAGATCACCATTGTATTAGGATGAATTGGGAGAAAAGAAAGTGCTAGGACCTGAGCTAGTTCAGCAGACCAAGGATACAGTGGTGTTGATTCGGAAAAGTTTGAAGCAGCTCAAGATAGACAGAGAAATAATGCTAATTTACATCGAAAATATATGAACTTCGAAGTGGGATCATTGGTATTATTGAAACTATCGCCTCGGAAAGGATGGGTTCAATTTGGTCAGAAAGGTAAACTCAACCCAAGGTATATAGGACCATTTGAAGTTTTGAAGAAAATAGGGAAAATCGCTTACGAGATAGCGTTGCCACCGCAGTTGCAGCATATTCATAATGTGTTCCACGTATCCATGTTGAAGCCATATATTCCTGATTCGAATGAAGTTATAGAGTATGAACCGATCGAGCTTCAACCAGATTTGTAAAGAGCGAGTCCTTAGAAATAAGTCAATCCCTATAGTAAAAGTTCTTTGGAGAAATCCTCGAGTAGAAGAGTCTACTTAGGAGTTAGAGTCAGACATGCTTGATAAATATCCTCATTTATTTAGTTAGATCAGATTCTGAGGACAAAATCTTTTTAAGGGGGGAAGGATATAACGACTCGTATGTTTTTATATTAATTACAAGTGTGGTTGTTAAATAATTAAATATATTAAATATATGTATTATTTCTGACAGATGTGGGTTGTTTATTATTATTTATGTGTGATTATTGGTGTACAGGGATTATTTATATAATTAAATATTGAGCTATATTATTTTTGTTTCACTTTTAAAAGTGGTTTTATTATAGATTATTTTTCATAAATATTTGGATTGTCTCTAAAATTGTTTTTATGGTTTTATAATTTCAATAATTATTTTTGGGATTTTATAAAATTTAGAAATCAATATTTCATTAATTATTTATCTTTAAATTATTTTATGATTATATTTATTTGTAAATTCAGTATTTAATTCCAGGAGGCTTAAAAATTACGAAACTCATATTCTATAAAGTTTATAATATTTTGAGAATTTTAAAATTATTTTAGAAATTTTTGGGATTAAATTCACCCGTACGTTTGTTCGTTAAATGCGGGTATAAGTTGCGCTTAAAAATGGTTTAAAAATTATGAAAATTTTATTTTATTAACTTTTGAATATTTAGAGATTTTGTGTATTAAAATTTAAATTTTTTGATAAATTTTAAAAGTGCGGTTGATTCGTTAAATTACCAGAGAAACGAATCAGGAATTATATAATAAGATGCAAGGACACGTGTTTTGCTTTGTTTATCAGGAGGTTGGGTCAGTTTATTTGTTTTGGGGATAAACATCCCAGCTCTTTGTCTCTCTCGCTCGCATCTCTCTGGAATCTCTCCTCTCTCTCCCGATATCTCTCGACCTCTCCTTCTCCACTCTCTTCCTCCCTCCTCTCTTTCTTTCTCTTCTCTCTGTTTCTCTTCGATTTTCCCCCGATTTCTGGTTTTTGCGGTGAGTTCTGGCCGGATATTTCCGATGATTCCCTTTTTGCTTAGCTTCTGTTCGAATTAGTATATATGTTTGCATATATATATATATATATATATACGTGTGTCCTGGTGTGTGTGTGTTCGTCATTGTGTGTGTGTGTTCGTGATTATGTGTATGTGTTTTGTGTGTGTGTATGATCGTGGTTGTGTGTGTATGTCGGCGCGTGGTTGTGTTGGTGGATGTGATTTCCCCTGTTCTGTGTTGGCTTCTCTGTTGGGCTTGTTGTGGTCCTTTTGTTGGGCATGTTGGGCCATGGTCTGTTTTTTTTTTATTTATTTCTATATTGTAGGGAATTATTGATTGCAATTCGTGATATTAAATTATAATTCATGCGAGAAATGATTTTAATTGGTGAAATTTATTCGGACACCCGAATATTTTTGGGCACCAATAAATTTTTCCGCCATCGACGATGAGCTTCCGCTAGTCGACGGTGAACGATGATGAATTCTGAGTCCTAAATTTATAAAACAAATAAAGTGATTCGTACAATTAGTTTTTGTAATAGTGATTTAATTGTAAAAATCGTATTGTGGCGTAAAATATTAATTGTGATTGTTGGGATTGATATTGATTATATTTCGACGGGTAGGCTAATAAATAGACGAGTTGCTGTCCAAATTTTCTGAAAATTATTTTAAAGATGAAAAACATGTTATTTGATGTAAAATGTTTTACCCCTATTACGTGATTTTGTGTATATATTTGTATACGAGTCGGGTTATCAGATTGGGTTATCTAGGTTAGAGGATATCAAGCATGTCGGTATCACTAATTAGGGTATTCTGTTACTGTAGAGGGTTTCTATTAAAGCGTCGCAAGGCAAGTACCCCTGGCCATTCTTTTATGGTTCAGCATATATGAATAAACTGTTGTTTTATTCTCGTAGAGGAACATAAATGTTTTAATTTACGTATCCCCTGTAGTTATAACTAATTATCTTAAACCTGTTTTGGGAAAAAGTAATTTCGAAAGGTACCTATCTCGAATGAAATTGATTTTTGAACTAGTTTTATGTGTGTTGTTAAATAAATGATTTTAAACTGAGATAGGTACAAGTGATTTGAAAACTGGATAAAATGATCAGATATTGGATACATAGGGCCAGAGTGGCCTATTAAGGTTGCGTAAGAGGCTAACTCGGTTGCGCGCATTGCATAACCGATTAGTCCAGAAGGTCAGAGACATATCTAGTCTCTGAGTTCTGGAACAGGTGTATGAGGTGGCAGTTGGAGTCGTCTGGTGTTGATAGCTTGATCAGCTATCTTCACATATCCATTACATATCTGATTTGGCTTTGTAAATCCCATAAGGATATAAGTGATTTATACAGTTGAATAACAAATGTGAATAGCATGCTAAAATTTGACTCTGATGTACACAGCACACAACTACGTTGTTTTATTAAGAGCATGCTAGTCAGTGATATCCAGTTTTATTTACTGTTGTTCGAAATGATTACAGGTTACTAATTTTATATTGATTTATAGTTCTGTTCCTATAACTGTTTATATACTGTTTTTACTTTGATATTCATATGTTGTTACGGGTGAGCGATTATATGCTCACCCTTGCAACCTATTATATTTATATCGCAGATGCCTAGAAGACCTATCAAACCTGGACAGAACAGAGTCTCAGCCTCTTCCGATCCTGACTCCTTTGAGGTAGTTTATATCAGACCATGTGCGGTCTGATGAATTGCTGAATAAGTTAGTGTGTCAGACTTTTTAATAAATGGTTTTATAATCATGAGTATCGTAAATCATACTTGAACCTGGATCGGATCTTGGTTTTGGGGTCATGTTAGTATAATTATAATAATCTTGTAGTTTATATTTGTGGTTCGTTGTGTTTAGTGACGTCAACTCCTGACCCTGGGGTTGAGGCCGTCACAACACGCATACACGCACACAAATAAACATATGTATACATATATATACGTGCATCAACAAGCAAGAGCAGAATCGAAGAAATTAACAGAAATGGACCGGAAAGAAACAGAACCGCGGCGATTGAAACAACAGGGAACCGGGAGGGAGAGAAGAGATGAGATTGAAAGAGCAGAGAGCAAGAGAGATCGAAGAGAGAGACGTATGGGATTGATGTTTATCTGGAAAAGGAGGAGCTATAACAAAGAACCAAACACATGGCACGTGTCCACCAATAGGACGCGTGTCATTTTTATTTTAATTGCAAGCCCGATTCGATTCGTTCTAATATTATAATGTATAACGCTGCCAACAGTTATTAAATCAACTAGAATCAAATTAAGCTTAAAATTTTCTAAACATCCCGAAACTAATAAAACATAATTCTCGAAATTTTTAAAACATTTATGGATCGCACATGGGACCCGCATTTAACGATTACACGAAACAACGCGCTGGTTAATTTAATCCCAAAAATTGTCAAAATAATTTTAAAATTCTCAAAATATTCCAAACTTAATGAAATATTAGTTTCACAATTTTTTGAAGCATTCTGCAATTAAATACTGAATTTACACTTAAATGTAATCAGAAAATCATTTAGGGCTAAATAATTACTGAAATATTGATTTATAAAATCCTAAATATATTTATTGAAATTATAAAACCATAAAAAAAATTTGAGACAATCCAAATATTTATGTAAATAATTCTACAATAAAACCGATTTTAAAAGTAAAAATAAACAAATACAACTTAAAAATTAATCACACAAATAATTCTCACACACCACGGAGTCACACAATTAATATTAAGTATCATACACTGCTGATAGATCTATAACATACTTTATTCATTTATTTATTCAATAATTACACTTTTAATAATACGAAAATACGAGTCGTTATATCCGATGATATATACAACTGAATATCCGTTAAAGCTAAAGCATTTATCCGTTGATCAGGCTATCCGTTGAGAATGACTTGGATGATAAGTCAAGACTGCGAGATAAATCAAAAGGTGCTGATGTATAGGATCATAGTTGATTTAGATATGTAAAGTGTTAGAATTATATTGTAACATATCTTGCAATTGATAGAGGACTAATTTGTAGTTGTGTAGTATATAAACACATAATAGGTTATCACAATATGTGGTGAGCAGAACTCGAGTATTCGTATAACCTAGAAGCTCTTAAGAATATTGTTCTTGAGAGAGTTTTGTAACAGTTTATTAAAGATCAATATAAACTAATATTCAATTCATTTATTCTTACTTTAATTTTAAAATACATCGATTTGTTAAGTAATTGTATCCAATCCCCCCTTAAATAATTACTTTACTGGGCAACAGTCCTCCTATTTTTCTTGATAACAGTAGTTTCTTGACACTTTAATTCTAAAGCATCCCAAATTTCTTTGGCAGTTTTACATCCAATAACTCTATTAGACATAACAATGTCAAATTTCTCAGGTATTCAGTATATGTTGCTTCCAGGCACATGGCCATCTTAACCCTTCCAGATTGGATATTCATAAATCTTCAGGATTGGAACTTTGATAGCCTTATATCTACTCATATTATGACTGATGGATTGATTGGCTGGTGGAGGATGTGGGGAGGATTTTGTTGTTCTTCTTTTTCTGCCATTAAAGATTGAGTTTTCAGATCTTAAACTGTTTGTATATCAACAACATGCTCTAATACCAATTGTTAGGTTCCTAATATAACTGTAGTGGGGGTGAATATAGTTTATGCAAAAAAATCGATAACAGTTAATAGAATCAACAGTTTTTATATTAACAGATAAAAACTGATTACAAAAGTACTCTCTCAAAGGATGAACAATTATCCTTGAGAGATGCTAGGTTATATGAAAGATATAACAATTCATTACACCTTTAGTGTAAACATAATATATTCTTATATAGTGCACAGTTACACAATCAATAAGGAATCCTATTCTATTACAATAAGAAAACCTAATACATATCCATGTATGATTGCTTCTGAAATAAAGTCCTTCACATCTTTGAGTTCTGCAATCCTTTTCCTTTTCGAATATCTACTGAAGTGACTAAATCCTGATGATATCAAATGTTAATCATCAAGTACTGATAGATAATTATTGATGATGTCACCTTCAGTAAATACTGATAATAAGTCCTATACTGATATCATCAATTATATCTAACATAAACATTTGGAGACAACAGAGAAGAACATTACAAATGATGACATCCTTACTCATCTCAAAGCTTCAACATTATTGATCAAAACAGTTCAAAATACTCATGCTAATGCCAACTCCCAAATAGGTAAACTCAATGAGTCCAGCTGAAAGATGTTGATGACAAAGATGATGGTCCTGATGGAGAAAGTAAAGGAGGCAAAAAGGAGATTCTTGGAAGGAAAGGTGGAGAACTAGTCGGAACTAGTGGTACTTCTAAAACCACTAATATCCAATCTAGAAAAGGTGGATAAAGAGGGAGAAGTGGAAGACGACAAAAGCTGACTGTGACTATAAAGAAAACACTGACAGACACAAATACTGATGAAGATCAAGGTATTTTGGAAATATAAGCCAGTGCTGAGGCAAGTCAGTTTTTACAGACATTGAAGTTTAAAGGTAAAAAGACAACTCTGTTCTACAAGGATCCTAAAATACAAGTATTTGATTCTGAGGTAAGTAGAAAGATTTTTGAAAGGGAAAATCCAAAAGTTGATCTTGAACAACTGAGGCTTATGGAAGAGGAATTCAAATCTTTGAGACTAGTATTTGCTGATATTATCTCACCATATGGAGACCGAGACCAACTAATGGTGTCATGATCAAGGAAATTAGCCAAACTGAAGTTGAAAGACCCGTTCTAAGGTCTCAAGCCATATTAAATATTGATAAGAGTTATAAGGAAAAGAGAAAGTTGGTGAGAAGTCAAAATCCAAGCCTAAGTCAAAGTCTAAGAAGAAATCAGCATCTACTAAAAATCAAATATTGATAAATCCAGTCTATTCAGTAAGTCAAGCTCATGATGATGTTGATGAAGGGAAGATTCTTGAAGAAGAAGCTAATCAGGTCCACAAGAAGAGAAAAACAATTTTGGATCTAATTGGGCTGAGAAATTGCAAATAATTCCAACCACTGACAATACTCATATTGGAGAAATAACTGTTAATATTCAACCAGTCACAACCACTGATACTACTCAAGTTATTGACAGTATAATTTAAGGAACAAAAACTGATCTTTCAAATCCTGACAGAAATTTAAACTCTAATTCAGAAGGCTCAAACTCTGATAAGCCAGAGTTAACTCTTGAAGAAAAAAAGAAGTTGTTATGGGGAAGCAAGACGCATGCATCTAAAAGAGATTCTTCTGAGACTATCAATAAGATCTACGGTGGTAACTCACAGTCTAGAAGAGATGGAAGAAGAAGTGGCTTGGGACTTTCAAATGCAGATACTTACACTAGAAATGCTTTGATTCTAAAAGAGCCTGGAAATCTGACAGGAATAGGAGAGAATGTAAACTAGAAGATTTATAGAAGATCATATATGTTCAGATAGTGCTTTATTTGTTTGATACCAACAAGCCTAAAGAGAAGATGTTGTATTTTCTGGAATCTGGAAAAAGGTTGAAGATTTCACAGGAACAGAAAGAGTTGGAATATTTCATTACATTACTAAAGGTAATCAACTCTACTACTTCCATATGGTCTACTTATCTAAATGACCCAGTATACAGAAAGCAGAGAGGAATAACTTACAAGTCAAAGTACATTCCAAAATATATTGATGACTGGTAATATTGTTGATATTCCTATTGGAGGAGCCAGGGTGATCAAGTCTATAGGTGTAAAAGTTCTCACTTTCAACCCTGATGGTAAAAAAGTTGGTTTCTTGGAACTGGATGACTTGTCACTTGGAAGATCTAACCTACATGACCTCAGAGCTGCTATCTATCAAAATGTTAAATCTACAGAAGAGCTCAAGGATATAAAACAGATGGTGGAGATGTATTTGAATGTTCTCGAGGCAAATCTACTTAAGAAATTATTTGATGATACTACTGGATTTACTAAAGTTCAGGACTGAAGTTAAAGTCTGAAAGCATTAACTGTAAAATAGTTTACTTGTTTGTATTTCTATATTTAGATAGTTTTGACATCATCAATTAGGATCTTGTACATATTTATATAATGCACAAGTTGGGAAGATTGTTAGAAGAAATTGATTATACCAGTATTTAAAATATTAGAGTTTATTGTTCAGCATTTGATATCAGTATTTGACAGATGTAACATCATCAACATTTACCATTAGCATTTGTTGATTAGCTTTTGTCATTAGGATTTACTCATATTAGTATCTATCGAGCTGAAAATCAGGAGTTATCAAAGAAGGAAATTTTATAGAGATATGTCGGTGTAGGACTTTGTTAGGTCACACACACACTGTAGAGGGGTTGAACATAGTGTATAGTACACTCAAATCGAACTTTAAGATCTTAAATAACAGAAAACAAACTTTATTGAAACAATAAACTATGTTACAATATGGAACTGTTACCTCTCAATGATGAACAAATATCACGAGAGCTGCTAGGGTTACAATGAATAATCTTTTCTAATAATGATAACACTTATAGTGTAAACCCTATGTCTGTGTTTATATACTACACAGTTACAAGATAATCGCTAATTGATATGGAATATAATTCTGCTTCCTAAAATATATCAATCAAATATCTTTTCTTCCAAGTATTCCATTCTTCACGGAATTCCTTCTTCATGCATATCTCTTCTTATGTTTATCTCGATCTTCTTTCCTTTAATCAGCTACTGTCCTTATCTGATTGTCCTTCAGCACTTAAGTTCTGATATCTATCTTCTGATGATTATCTCCTGATAATATATGTACTGATATCCTTAAGTCCTGACTTCCAGTATAAGTACTGATCAACAGTTAAGTACTGATTTATCCTGTTCACGTAAGATCTGAAAGCTAAACATAAAACATATTAGCCATGACATTATCAAATATATCTAACAATCTCTCCCAACTTGTAAATTAACAAAATATACAAGTTTAACAGATATTTGATGATGTCAAAAACATTAAGTACAAATGCATGAGAAATAGACTACATAACTACAACTTACAGTCTTTAAAGTTTTTACCAATTTCAACTTCTGATAACAACTTCAATCTGTATAAATATCAGAATTTAAGCAGTTGTAGATCTTCGACTTGGCTTCTTCATTTTCTGATCTCTCTGATGTCAGGAGTTGTTCTGAGATAGTTCTTCAACAAACATTTCTCAGCATATCTTAGTTCATCAATCATTCTCCTTTTAACACCTTTAAGCTCTGCAGTATCTTCACCAGTTTGAAAGATTGCAGCTTTGAGATCATTAATCTTTGCTTTTCTTAACTCCTGATCTAGTCTTATGACATAAGCTTTGTCAGACTCAAGATTGAATTCAAGTCCCTTAATACCAAGATACGTTCTGATCTGTGCAGTATTAGGCTTCATATCAACAATATCACCATTGTGATCTCTGTACTTTGGAACATATCTGCTGTCAGACTTAACAGAATAAAGCCTTTTCTGTCTCTGAATCTGTTCTTTTAAGTAGTTTGCAGCAGTCTCTGTTATTCTGTCATCCACTTGAAGTAAGAAAAGTACATGCTCCAATTCTTCAAAATACTTCAAAGGAATGGCATTTTGTCTTATATGATAAACTCTACCATCTGTCATGAAATACAACATGATGTATTCTTTCAAGTAGGTATGGTAAACCATCTGTACAGGTTCCAGTTGATTCAATCTCTCAGGATTTGCTCCAATACCTGGTTCACTCAAGGAAGTTGGATCATTGGTAGTGTTATGTACTCTTCTTTCATCAGCACTTCCCAATCCATTTTTATCTCTAGCTTCCTTTCCAGTAACTACTCTTGCTTCAAAACCACTTGCAGTAGTCTTCAAAGATTGAGTCTGTTTTGCTTTAGTGAATCCTGGTAGGAGTGTCTTTGATCTATTTTCTGATATCAAGTTAACTTGAGCACTGTCAGAGGTTACTTGCTTTTTCTGAATATCAGAACTTACAATTTCTTGACTCTGAACAACTTGAGCCATGTCAGAGGTTGTTTTAAGAACTTTTCTTGAAGTCAGAGCAAGATCATCTTTTCCATCAGTAATTTCTTCTTTCTCAGGAGGTACATAAGGCTTGATAGGTTCACCAACATTTTCTTTACCCTTGGATCTTGGATCTATCTGTGGTTGTGATCTAGCCAAAGTTGCTTCAATATTTGTCCTTTCTTTGATCACAATGCCTTTAGGTTTTGGAAGTAACTTTTTACCAGAAGCTTCAGATTTAGATGTGACTTTCTCTGATTTAAGTATGGCTTCTTCTTCCTTTAAACTTTCCAAGTCCATCCTTGGATTTTCTTGAAGAAATAACTGTCTTGACATTTCCTCATCAAGATCTAGAAGTTCATCAGAACTTATCCTTTTACCAGCAGCAGAACTTATTCTTTTCCCAGTATCAGAACTTGTTCTGTGACTAGCTTGTCTTGATGTAAACCTTCTACCTTGACTATGACCACTACCCATTCCAGAAGTTCCTTGGTCATCTTTTCCATCATCCTTTCCTTGCAGTGTCTTGTTGGTTGTGCATTTGGACTTAATTACCTTCTCCCCCTTTTTGGCATCAGCAGGTAATAAAAGAGAGATAAGTAGTTCCACTGAGATCTGGATTTCAGTAAGTTGCGATTGCTGAGAAACTTGATTTGTCAGAATTTGATCAATCTGAGCTTGTTGTTTCTCTTGAGTTTTCTCAATATAAGCAACCCTGTCAATGGTAGGTTGGAAGAACTTTTTCTTATCAATTTTCCAAACTTGTTCCTGTTTGATAAAGTTCTCCTGAATCTTGTGTAGCTCTGCATGAGTATTGGAATGAAGACCTTGTAGATGTTTAGTACTTAATGCAGTGACTCTAAGCTGGGTTTTAAAATCATCAGAATTTAACATTTCATCAGCTTTAGTCAAGTGCTCAGCAAGATGTAAAGCATTTGGAACACATGAAACTGAGTTCCATTCCTTAGTCCACTCCTGACCTGCAGGAGTTTCACTCCAAGGCACTGGTGCATCCCTGATAACAAACTCCTTTACCAGTTCAGACTTAGGAAGAGTCGGTGGAGGAGTATGTCCTGAAGGACCTGCTTCATCAGCTTCTACAGTTGTAGCAGCTTCACCAGTATCTCCAACATTTGCAGCATCAGAACTTAAAGAATCAGTATCTTCTGATAAGACAACAGTGTGAGTAGCAATGGAGGCTTCAGCATCCTCTAATTGCTGATCTGATACTAAGTTCTGATCAACAGCCATATCCTGATGCTCACCTAAAATCTGATCATCAGCATCTTGATGCAGAGAAGGTGTTGTTGATAACTCTGGAGTTTGAACAGCATCAGTAACAGGTGTTGTGGAAGGATTATTTGTTGTTGGAGCTTCTAAGAAAAGAATTGCAGGCACAACCAAGTTCTGAATATCAATTTCAGCACTTGTGCCTGGATCAACAAGAGACACAGATGGTGAGTTAGCCTTGTCAGATACAGCTTCCTGAAATGGAGTTGATGGAGAAGAAGTGACTGGAGCAAATTCCTTACCTTGTGAGATCAGAGATTCCTGATCCCCTTCCTTAGCTGCTTCCTCCTCATCATCTGAAATTGGCCTTTGTGCCCTCTGTTTCTTGTACTTCCTTGTTGATTTGGATTCCTTGGGAGTTTCAGGAACTATCATACGTCTAAGCCTCTTGAGAAGCCTAGAACCCCCAATTTCAGAATCCTTCTGAGAAGTTGCTTTCTCAGCTTCAACCACCACAGGTTCTGAAGAAGGAATCTGTTCCTCAGAATCTGATTCATCTCTAAAAGTAAATCTCCTCCTCTTTTGAGGTGTTTGAGGAACAGTCTTTGTTTTCTTTGGCTTAGAGGATGTAGGCTTCACAATAGGTGCTGAAAAAGAAGGTTGAACAGTCTGTGAAGTGGAGAGATAGGATTTGAGATAAGTTCTGAGGGTAGGTTGAGTAGAATGAGAGGTAGGTACTGAGGTTGATGGATTTTGGGTGGTTGGAGGTGGTTGGACATCAGAGTAAACAGATCTATAGGTATCAGGATCAGCATTTACCAGGATCTGTTTTACAGAATTAGGAATCTGTAATGGTCTAACCACTTGCTTCTTAGTATCAGCATTTACCAGGTCATTAAAGTATCGTTTTGCAACCTTAAAAGGTGGGGTTTGATTGCTGACTAAATGAGGTTCATCAGTACAGTAAGTGTAAATAAGTTGACAGAATCTAGCAAAATAAACAATATCTCGATCCTCTGTCATCCTATCCCCAATAAAACCAGTTATTCCAGTTGCACAATCAAAATGAGTTTGATGGATAATAGCATACCCTATGTGCTGACTCAGAATTGGGATTGCATCAAAATTTGAACATTTGTTCCCAAAAGCTTTGGTGATGCAATCAAAGAAGAAACTCCATTCTCTTCTGATATTAGCCCATTTCAACTGTCCAAGTTTCGTCAGACTCTTTTCGTATCCCAATTCAGCCATTAACTCCCGAAGGGCTGAGTCCTCTGGAACTGAGAAAGTACAATCCTATGGAAGATGTAAAGCCCTGCGTACTGTACCAGGAGTGACTACAAAAGATGAATCACCCACTTGGAAGATAATACTGGGAGTTCCACGGTTACCACCATCATCAAAAATGCCAGTCCTCCAGAACCTCAGAACTTGTTGACTTGAAAATAATTCAGGCTGAGTTAAGGCGTACCCAACCTCACTATGTGCAAGAAGATCTTGCACAAAGTGCAATTCAGATGGAGCTTCAGCATGATCAAGAATTGCAGCATAGTTGTTTGGAACAAACTTTGCTCCATCAATGATTAAATCCTTTGGTGCCATGTGAAAAAAAATGAGAATTAAGTATGCCTGATAGGTGTTTGATATAATGTCTGTATGAAAACAACGGAAAAAGTAAAGTGAAGGAGAGTAAAAGTAAGAAGAGAGATAAAAGATGAAGAAATTAAAAAGATTACAGAAATCTTCTCTCTGTTGTACTTATACAAAAAAATATTACCGTTGGACACCTGTCAGACATGCAGTAATAACGGATAGTTACTGGGCTCGAGAAAACAGGAATGATTACTTACCCAGTTGCCTTGTTTCAAGGAAAAACCATTCCATTAATCAAGGGAAACAATTTTAATTCAAAATTTAAACCGTTAGCACTGATTGAATTATTTTTCACTGCAACATTAATATTCTGAAAATAAATCATGTTAAAAATGACCGAGATAATTTCGATGAATAAGTGCTGACTGAGAATCAGAACTTAAATAAAAACAAAATTGAAATGGTCATCAAAATATCAATCAGGATTTATCAACAGAAGATAAAATAACTCAGAGACAAAATCTTGAAGTAAAAACAACTTTCATTAATATATCAAGTCAATACATTCATGAAATGGAAATTACATCAATACAAGATTTTCCCTAAGCTTCTAATCCTAACGTCAACAGCTTTAGTCCTAGCTAAGAAGCCTGACAAAGCTGATGATGAAGAAGAACAGGAAGAAGACGAGATTAAGTCATCTTCCTCTTCCTATCTTCGACAAACAAGATAGCGAGTCGTATGATTCGCTCTTGCTGATGGATAGCTTCCCGCCTTTCCTCCTCCAATCGCTCCAGATGGGGATGGTAATCCATATAGAAGAATAGGAGGTGAGTTAGCACCTCCTGTGGGACAGAATCCCAGACCTCCTCAGGAATGGCTGTTACATGCCACTCCTGCTGCCAGTCGGCACAACTTAGCTCCATTGTGAAGGTTTGGTTGTTCAAAAACATGTTGTATCGAACCATTGTGTTTTTGATGGAAGAAGGAGGATAAGTGTGTGAGAAGAATGTGATGGAAAGACTGATGTGAAGTGGTTTCTTATATAGGCAAGAGAATGCCAAGAGACGCAAAGATATTTAATGCTGACAGGTAGAATAAATTCTACCTCATCTCCCTAGACTTTGAAAAAGAATAACAGTCATTGGAAAGAGGAAGCATGGTCTAGACCGCACAAGACACAAGAAACAGTGGACTTTTCAAGTACAAATACCATTAATCCTAATCATAGTGACTATTAATCTTCCACTTCAACATATTCGAATTCGAACTGAGACTGTTATCAAATTTTATTCACAGATAAGCCAAGTAAAGGATTAGACTGAGAAATCAGAACTTAGACCTATACCAGAACTTAACAGTCATCAGAACATAATTTCTTAACTCGAAAAAGGAATGCCCATCTTAGTAAATACTCATACAAGTTCTGAGTTATGGACGTCAGAACTTAATCATCAGAACGTGTAACTTAGAACTTGTCCTCAGAATTTGTGCAATAATGACACAATGACTGTTTATCTAAAATAACATAGACCACCACAGAAATTTTCATCATTCAGATGGAGTGATTAGTGTGTGCATTAAGCTAAAAACAGACAAAGAGTAAAGTCTGATTCACTTCAGTACATCTTAGAAATAAGGCATAACTAAAATTTTGCTAAAGATCTGTCATTGTCCTGAAACCTACTGAAGAATGAGTTTATGTTTGAGTTCACCTCAACTGTTTTGTGCTAATTTTATGCATCTTCTGAAATTCTATTTTACAGTGGCTTCTCATTGTAAGTGAGTCACAACTGTTTATCAGAATTTATGCTATTTTCAGAGTATTTCTCCAGTAATCATAGAGTGTGAAAAGTCACCAAGAAAATATTTTGCTTTTTTGATGCATATTTACTTAATACCAGCAATGCACTTGGGTCATCCCTTCCACATTTTTACTCTAGATCTCAACGGAGTACCTGATTTTAATCTTTGATCTTTTTGCTTTTTCTTTTGATAAGAGAGGTCTATCAGCACTTAATACATTCAACAGTTTTACTAGTATCAGAACTTAACAGATGAGTAGCATTAATCTAATTTGTGACTTAGTAATAAGACATACAAAGTGAACTTAACTAAGCTCAGTTATCAGAATTTGCTAGTGTCATAAGATTTCCACTGAAATAATTACTTCTTCCATGGAATCATTTGTTTATTGAAGACTACTAGGTCAGTATCTAGCACAGTTATCCTCATAGGATTGAATAAGTACTAGAACAGACATATCACTTATCAGAGTTTAGAAACATATATCAGACAACAGTCAGTACTTAAAGACATTTATCAATTAAGCACAGAATATACAACGAGATTAATTCTGTAAATACTGAACATAAAGTCTGATAACATAGAACAAGTCTAAGCAGATTTAGAGAAAGAACCTGAAACCATTCCAAGTTCATGTACCAATCTTGTAAAAGTAGCTTCACATAATGGTTTTGTGAAGATATCTACCAACTGTTGATCTGTGGGAACAAAATGCATTTCCACTGTACCTTCATCCACATATTCCCTGATGAAGTGGTACCTGATGCTGATGTGCTTTGTCATTGAGTGTTGAACTGGATTACCTGTCATAGCAATAGCACTTTGATTATCACAGTAAATAGGGATTTTGAAATATGTTAACCCATAATCCAGTAACTGATTCTTCATCCAAAGAATCTGTGCACAACAGCTTCCTGCAGCAATATACTCTGCTTCTGCAGTTGATGTGGAAATTGACTTTTATTTCTTGCTGTACCAAGAAACCAATCTGCCTCCAAGAAATTGGCAGCTTCCACTTGTGCTTTTCCTGTCAATTTTGCAACCTGCAAAATCTACATCTGAGTAACCTATTAGTTTAAAATCTGATTCTCTAGGATACCATAATCCCAGAGCAGCTGTCCCTTTAAGATACTTAAAGATTCTTTTTACAGCTGTTAAGTGAGGTTTTCTTGGATCTGCTTGAAATCTTGCACAAAGACAGGTAGCATACATGATATCAGGTCTACTAGCAGTTAGATAGAGTAGAGAGCCAATCATACCTCTGTAGTCAGTAATATCTACTGATTTACCAGTATCCTTATCCAGTTTTGTTGCAGTGGCCATTGGAGTGGATGTACTTGAACAATCTTGCATTCCAAATTTCTTTAGCAAGTTTCTGGTGTACTTGGTTTGACAAATAAAAGTGCCTTCCTCATTCTGCTTGACTTGAAGGCCCAGAAAATAGCTAAGTTCCCCCATCATACTCATCTGATATCTTGACTGCATTAGTTTGGCAAACTTCTTGCAAAGTTTGTCATTTGTAGATCCAAAAATGATATCATCAACATAAATCTGGACCAGAAGTAAGTCCTTTCCATGGTTGAGGTAGAACAGTATTTTATCTATTGTCCCTCTGTTGAATCCACTTTCCAGAAGAAACTGAGCTAAAGTCTCATACCATGCTCTAGGAGCTTGCTTAAGTCCATAAAGTGCTTTGTCAAGTCTGTAGACATAGTCTGGATGTTTGGTATTTACAAAACCTGGAGGTTGTTCAACATATACCTCTTCCTCCAATTCTCCATTGAGAAAAGCACTTTTCACATCCATTTGAAAGACAGTAAACTTTTTGTGAGCAGCATAAGCCAAAAATATCCTTATGGCTTCTAACCTAGCAACTGGTGTAAATGTTTCATCATAATCAATTCCCTCCTATTGAGAATATCCTTTTGCAACCAGCCTTGCCTTATTCCTTGTAATTATGCCATCACTGTCAGTTTTGTTTCTGAATACCCACTTTGTACCAACAACAGATCTATTCTTTGGTCTTGGTACTAGGGTCCAGACTTTGTTTCTTTCAAATTCATTCAACTCTTCCTGCATTGCTTGCACCCAATCAGCATCTTGAAGAGCTTCTTCCACTTTCTTTGGCTCAGTCTGAGAGAGAAAAGAATTGTAAAGACACTCATTTGAAGTACCTGTTCTAGTTCTGACACCTGCATCAGGATTTCCAATTATCAAATCAGGTGATTTTGTCCACTTCCTTGCAGATGGAAGGTTTTCTCTAGAACTGGATGCTCCCCCATGATCCATGCTATCTTCATTTTCATTTTCTGATGCTCCCCCTGAAACTATGCTCTCTGAGTTGGATTCTTCAGTATTTAGATTTTCAGTACTATCAGAACTTGGCTTATCAGAACTTGACGAATCAGAACTTGAAGAGCCAGATGCATGTTCAGATGTTTCTTGAGATGTGGTAGGATCTTGAGTATGCTCCCCCTGTATAGGTGCATCTTCCTTTAACGTAGTCATCACAGTTTCAATAACATCAGAGTTTAATCCATCAGAGTTTGCAGTATCAGGACTTAGACTGTCAGGATTTTCAGTATCAGAATATGAGTCTTCATTTTCAAACCTCAGCTGATCATGGTCAATGAAATCTTTAAGACCAGTGATCTTCTTGTCATCAAAAGAGACATTGATAGATTCCATGACCACTTTTGTTCTCAAATTATAGACTCTGAAGGCTTTTGTGGAAAGTGGATATCCAACAAAGATTCCTTCATCAGCTTTTAGATCAAACTTTGATAGCTGTTCAGGATGAGTCTTGAGAACAAAACACTTGCATCCAAATACATGAAAATATTTCAGATTTGGCTTCTTTTTCTTCACCATCTCATATGGTGTTTTTCCATGCTTGTTAATGAGTGTTGCATTTTGAGTAAAACAAGCAGTCTGCACAGCTTCAGCCCAGAAATAGGTTGGAAGCTTTGCTTCTTCAAGCATTGTACGTGCAGCTTCAATGAGAGTTCTATTCTTCCTTTCAATAACTCCATTTTGCTGTGGAGTTGCAGGAGCAGAAAATTCCTGCTTTATTCCATGGCTTTTGCAGAACTCTTCCATTTTCAAATTCTTGAACTCAGTGCCATTATCACTTCTTAAAATTTTCACAGAATCTTTGACCATTTTATCCAGCTGTTTGACATGATCAATCAAGATAGATGCAGTTTCACTTTTTGTGTGCAAGAAATACACCCATGTGTATCTGGTGAACTCATCCACTATGACCAATGCATACTTCTTCTTTGCAATAGACATGACATTTACTGGACCAAATAGATCAACATGTATAAGATGATAAGGCTCAAGAATTGATGAATCAGTCTTGCTCTTGAATGAAGATTTTCTTTGTTTGGCTTTCTGACATGAATCACAAAGACCATCAGGAGCAAATACTGTGTTTGGCAATCCTCTCACAAGATCTTTCTTGATCAGTTCATTTATATTGTTGAAATATAAATGAGAGAGTTTCTTATGCCAATTCCAGCTTTCTTCAATTGATGCTCTACTTAACAGACAGATTTCAGAGCCATCAGTACTTGTTGAAAGCTTAGCTTCATAAATGTTACCACGTATGTATCCTTTCAGAACAACTTTGCCTTTAGATTTACTCACAACTTCACAGTGTTCTTCAAAGAAATCAACATGATAACCTCTGTCACAGATTTGACTTATACTCAGTAGGTTGTGTTTAAGTCCTGAGACCAGAGCTACTTCTTTAATGATGACATTCCCAAGATTGATATTGCCATATCCCAATGTTTTTCCAATGTTGCCATCTCCATAAGAAACACTTGGGCCAGCTTTCTCCACAAAGTCTGATAGCAGGGCCTTATTTCCAGTCATATGTCCTGAACATCCACTGTCCAGAACTAGAATATTTTTCCTGTTGCCCTGCAATCACAAAAACCACTAATTATTAGTTTTAAGGACCCAGACTTGTTTGGATCCTTTGGCCTTATTAAGTTTGTTAACATTTGCAGCGGATTTAGCATCAGAGTTTATGTTAACATTTTTCTTAACAGAATTTACACTATCAGACTTTGAATCAGAATTTACACTAGAAGGAACAATGGAAACTTTCTTCAAAGAAGGTTTTATTTGATAATAATCATAGTACAAACTATGATATTCCTTACAAGTATAAATGGAATGCCATAAACTACCACAATGAAAACAAGGATTTTGTGGTTTGTATCTAACAGACTGACTCTTAACTCCTGATTTTGAAGGTAAGGAGTTAATATTCTTATTTTTCCTGCAAAAAGAAGCCAGATGGTTAGAACTTCCACAGTTATGACATGTTTTCCTAGGAGCATCGGGAACAGGTTTATAATCATTGCTTTTATTCACACCTTCCTTTCCATTCCTATTTTTTCTAGGTGATTTTACCTTGTTTGCATTCTTGACATCTTTCAGCTTATGCTTAAGCTGCTTCTTTGTCATTAAGCCTATGTTTACTTCAGCTGTCTTTTCCTATTTTAGTTTGTCAGAAGTTAATTCCTCTTTAACTTCTGATTTCTCATTATCAGACTTTACAGTTACAAACTTAACAGGTTTTAACTTTGGCTTTTGCTTAACAACAGGCTTAATTTCTTCAGTTCCTTTATCATTCTTATTCTCTCCATAACCTAAGCCCTTTTTCCAATTTTCACTACTTAGCAAATTTTGAGTTGTTCTGCCAGAGTTAGTCCAAGTCCTGATTATCTCTCTTTCCTTTTCTAACTCAGTTTTTAGAGATTTATTCATTTTTAGCACTTCATCCCTAACATAAAAAGCATCATCTCTATCCTTCTGAGTTTGATGGAATATAACTAACTCTTTTTCTAAGAAATCATTTCTTTTCTTAAAAGCAAGATTTTCAGAAGTTAATCTTTCACATGTTAAGGTGTGATCTCTATAACTAACAAACATGGTTTTAAGATATCTTCTCAACTCATTAATATCATCAGTATGAAAAGCATAAGTAGTCTGAGGTACCTTTGTTTCAGCAGCTTCAGAACTGCTCTCAGCACTTTCTTTATCAGCATTTGCCATCAATGCATAGTTCTCCTCACTTTCAGAGTCTGAGGTGTCTGTCCAGCTTTTCTGCTTTGTGACAAGAGCCTTGCCTCTGTCACCCTTTACCTTCTTGCAGTCAGGAGATATGTGGCCTTTCTCACCACAGTTATAGCATTTAACATTGGTGTAATGTCCTCTGTCAGACTTTCCTCCTCTGCCTTCAGATCTTCTGAAATTCTTCTTATCAGAACTTATGCTTTTTCTGGAAAACTTCTTTCCCTTCCTGAACTTCCTGTATGCAATCTTGGTGATTCCTTTCACCATAAGAGCATACAGCTTCATCATCTCCTCATCAGCATCAGTCTCAGGCAAGCTTTCAGAATCTGAGTCATCATCACTCTCAGAACTTGATGACTCAGTATCAGACTTTATGAAAAGAGCTTTACCCTTGTCTTTCTTTGAGGAAGCTGCTTTGGGGAATTCTTCTTCAGCCTTAAGAGCAACTGTCCTTGACTTTCCTCCTTTCCTCTTGCTTATTTGTTCCATCTCCAGCTCATGAGTCTTGAGCATTCCATAGATTTCGTCAAGAGTTGTTTCATCAAGATTGTAGTTGTCTCTTATTGTCGTTGCCTTCAAATCCCAGCATTCAGGAAGAGCTAACAGGAACTTAAGGTTTGAATCTTCAAGATCATACTCTTTATCAACCAATGACAAATCATTCAAAAGTTTGACAAATCTATCATATAAATCATTCAATGACTCATTAGTCTTTGAGTCAAAGTGTTCATACTCTTGAGTGAGTATTGTCTTCCTGTTCTTCTTAATTGTGTCAGTTCCCTGACACCTTGTTTCCAGAGCATCCCATATCTCCTTAGCAGTCTTGCAGTTGATTACCCTGTTTGACATTACATTATCAATGGCACTATGCAGTAAGTGTCGTACCTTAGCATCCTTAGCAATTGATGATATGTCCTCAGCAGTATAATCACTCTTCTCCTTTGGTACGGTCATTGCTGCTTCACCTGCAACTGCAACATCGAGTTCGGTTGGTTTGTGAGGACCTTCCTTGATTCTATCCAGGTATTCTGGATCTGTTGCTTCCAGGAACATGGTCATCCTTACCTTCCATATAGGATATTCAGATGGTCTCAGTATGGGGACTCTGATGGTCTCATACCGACTCTGAATTTGTGTCTTTGGTGGTTCCTCAGTTGTGGTAGGCTTAGTTGGAGTTTCTGTGTCCGACATGATTGTGTTTGGATCTTTAACTGTATGTGAGTTAACAGATAGGCTCTGATACCAATTGTTAGGTCACACACACACTGTAGAGGGGGTGAATACAGTGTATAGTACACTCAAATCGAACTTTAAGATCTTAAGTAACAGAAAACAAACTTTATTGAAACAATAAATTCTGTTACAGTATGGAACTGTTACCTCTCAGTGATGAACAAATATCACGAGAGCTGCTAGGGTTACAATGAATAATCTTTTCTAATAATGATAACACTTTTAGTGGAAACCCTATATCTGTGTTTATATTAGGATTCCTTATTGTATTGTATTAGGATTCCTTATTAATTGTGTAAGTGTGCAGTATATAAGCACATATTAGGTTTACACTTTATGTGGTTCAAATATTGTTATATTGTTCACATAACCTAGCAGCTCTCAGGGATATCTGTTCATCTTTTGAGAGAGTATTCCAATCAATTTTTGTACATTAATAATAAAAACCGTTCTTTCAATTATGTCTATAATTTTGATTTGATTGTTTAACTATATTCACCCCCCCCCCTCTACAGTTGATTAAAAGATTTACACTCCCCCTTAAGAGTACTACCCTCAAACCTTGTAGTCTGTAAAGATTGTTGTGCACATGAAGGTGCATTTGGAACCTGCATAAGGTCTTCAGTAAAAACTGATGAAACCCTTGTGTTTTTATAGTGTCATCAAGGTCTATCTCAGCATGTAGCCTCTTACCATCCGGAGATTGTTCCTGAGTGATGAACACAGTTTCTTGAACTGTGTCACATAATTTTGGCAGGGCTTGAGAAGAAGATTCTGGCCCCTCATTATAAGTTGAAGAAATTTGAGAAATTAGAAGAGTGAGCTCATGAGTGATTGTTGGAAACTCCCCTGAATGGATGAGGGAGTTTCAAATGATATGCTCTTATGTGTGTGCCAATTATATGACTTCATTCACCCTCTTGAGAGTGCTCAAGAGATGGTGCACTCTTTACAGGATGCATTGGAGAGAAATCTTGATTCAATATTGGCCCCTTGTTGAGAAGGTTCCACTAGAGTCTGTTTTTGCCCCTTTGTTACAACTGCATCTTTTTTAGAAGATGCAGAGGTGATTATCTGAGTGGTCAACTTAGTTTTGTTAGCCTTCTTTGGTTTTCTGACCAATGGTGACTCAATTTGTTGTTCCTCACCACTCTTAATTACAATTGCTACATTTTGTTGCTTCCTCTTCTTTTTACTAAATTCATCCTTTTGGGAAGATGACACAGTTGGTTTAGTACTTTCTAGAGTATGTGAAGGAAGGGTTGCAGCTGCGGTAGGCACCTATTGGTGTTCCTGCATTTGTGCTTTGCAGGACCAGGTGTCATAGCTGAACTAGAAGTTGTATTACTTCTCATGTCAGGCATAGGATAATGATAGGTTCTAAATTTTTCCAATATAAGGTCAATTATATTTATCCTAACCTTAACCTGATTCTTTGTAACTAGTGAACCAAATAAATTTTTTGACACCTGTCTACAATTGCCTATTTGATTTTTATCTATACCATCAAGCATGTGAATGTCAGCTACTTTATAATTTAAATTGGATATTATAAATCCAGGAAAGAAAATTTCCTTACTTCTACTTACCAAAGGTATTGATAGCCTTGTGTTTGGTTCTTCCAGGATCAAGCTTTTAACATACATGTGTCTGTTGTATGCAATGGAATGCACCAGCTTTTGCACTACACTGGAGATGTTGTCATAACCAGTCTTTCTGCTTGTAAATACCCTTATTATTGAATCAAATATGAAGGATCATTCTCTTCTCAGGTTCTTCCTGTTTAGCCTGACCATGTCAATCTTCTCACTATAATTTATGATATCCATAAACTCATCCAGTTCTTGTGTTGTTGGAGCCTCAACTATGTTGTCTATAGAAATACCCAAAGCTTTGTTGGCATCATTAGCATTGAATTCCACAGCTATACCCTGAATTGTGCAGTTCACCATCAAAGATCCAACTTGATTTCCATGGACAATAGTGTTGATAACTGCAGAGTTCCAGAATTCATTCAACACATTTAGATAAAGTACAGGGTGAGCAGTCAATGTAATAACCCCAATTTTTGGAATCTTTGAAACACTGATGAATAGTGATTTGGCTGATTATGCTGATTAAGAAAACTTTTCATGCCACACTATGTAGGAGTTCTTTTATTGATATTCTGAGATCTTATTAGTACTCCATATGGTATATAAGTGTATGTAAAGATCGTCAGAATCCAAATTCGAACACTTTGATTTTTCCCGAAAATCCACCAGATACCGGAAGAATTGAGTATAAGGTGACATGATTAAAAGGATTTAAATTCAAGGATTATAAGAGAGGACCATAAAAGGAATATGAAATATTGAGAAAGGTTTAGGGGAACCCAAGTAATGAGATCCCGGATATGATCACTCAAACGATCAACGAGAATGAACAATAAACGAGTCGTAAAATAATTAAACGACTAAGTAATGCAAGAGGCAAGGAGGAGGGTGAATTAGTGCAAGATTAATGCACATAGTTAACATCTTAATATAAGGATTAAGCTTAAAAAGATACTTCCACCATAAGGATGAGACAAGTGGCAAGGATTATGTAAGCTTGATGACATCACCATGCTTATGTCACTTTCCACTAATTTAAACAAAACAACTAGTCAAGTAAATATCCTAAAATCATTTCATTTCTACCACAAGTTCAAGTCAACACAAGCTCTCATCTTCCTCCCCCATTTCCATTGCTCTTGGCCAAAACAGAACCAGCACATTAAAACTGCTGTATCTCCTTCAATTCTCACTCAAATGTTGTGTTCTATAGCTCGTTGGAAAGGTATTGAGATGGCCTACAACTCTTGTTCACAAGTTTCATCCAAATAAGTATGGTAAGACCCTCATTTTTACAGTTCTTTCAATCGGACTTTTAGAAACTTCAAAGCCTAACTTTGTGTTCTTGATTTCTTTGGAAAGATCAAGCTTGTAGGAGGCTCCCTAAGGCTTCTTAGCAACTTAACACCTCCCAAGGAAGGTATAAACTTCAAACCCTATCCTTTACTTTGATTATTAGTGATTTTGATGGTTGGTTTTCTAAATGAGAAGCATGACCTTTGATTATTAGTAGTTTGATTTTGATTTGGAGTGATTTGGTGAATGAATCTTGTTATAGTTAATAAAACTTGATTGTGGTTGGTTGAGATGAAGAATCTGAAGAATAAGGACTGGTATAGTATTATTTAGTTGAGGTTTTGATGTGTTAATGATTGTGGGTTGTTTGGTGAGGTTTTGGTTTAGTGAGAAACTTGGAAAACTCGTAAATATAGCCGTCATAATGCCCATTTTTATTCAACTGCTTATTCTTAGTGTTCAGGATATAAAACTCCATAAACAATCTGCAACATTGCCATTTTTAGCTAGAGCGTGTCGTAAGCTTCTTTTTGATATGTGGATCACTTGGTTCCGATGTACGGTTTAGGAGAAACGACCGTTTTAAGTAACGTCATTTCGCGAACGAACCATTACCCCTCGCCTTACTTTGAAACCTTGGTTAAGGCCCTTAAATGACTAATTGGAGTATGAAACAATTATGTAAAGTGGATTAGGCAGTTGGTAGGGTACTCGCAAAAGAATCGCCTTAAAATTCTTAATGGTTATTCTATTAAAAATGGTGGAGCCAAGGGTACTCGAACGACTTATGTGATTCGTTAAGCGTATAAGTGACCATAAGCAAACGCTAGGGTTCAATTGGTTAAATTCTAGTTTCTTAAGCGACCGTGATTTAATTCTGACTTATGTTGTTGTTCATAGGTTATCAGACCCACTCTAAGCTTAAGTCTAACCGGGAACACTCACGCAAGTTTTCTACCCGTTATACTGTTGTTGTAATGTATATATGTATATGCATTATCTTGTGATAAGTGCATGATTATTATTAGCAAAGTCTTGCGATATATTGGAGCATGTGATATGATATTTATATGCATGCCTGTTTTGTAATCTTGATATCTAATTATTGATTCAAAAGCTTATAAGTTGCATAATACCTATGCTAGAGATAAGCAGTAGTTGCGTATACCCTTAGTATAGGGGACCCAAAGGTGAACATTTTCTAAACCGGGAGTCGATATTCCCGAGTATATTACATATATATATTTATATATATATATAGATATAGTTTTCAAAACTATTAATCGAATAAGGTTTATTCGATAACTTAATTTTAAATAATGAATATTAGTTGAATATTCATTCGAGGACTTATGACTCTGTTTATTTTATTTAATGAATATTATTAGTTGAATATCCATTCGAGGACTTATGACTCCGTTTATTTTATTTAATGAATATTAGTTGAATATCCATTCGAGGACTTATGACTCCGTTTATTTTATTTAATGAATATTATTAGTTGAATATTCATTCGAGGACTTATGACTCCGTTTATTTTATTTAATGAATATTATTTTGAATATTCATTCGTGGACTTATGACTCCGCTTATTTATTAAATAATATTCTTTATTTTATTAAAGAATAATGTTTCGATAATCAAACTTATTTTCGATTATTCAAATAAAGATCATACTTTCGCATAAGTATATCTTTGGTTATTTATTATTCATTTCAAGTATGAGTTTTAAAACTTCTACTTCAATTATTTTTTTATAAAGGTTATCCTTATGGGAATATTATTTAAATAATAATATTCAGATATTTTCTAATATATCGGGACTGATTTATTTCATTAAATCAACATTACTCCAAACATTCTTAAAAAAGTTTTTGAGTCTTCAAAATGATTTTTAAAAGTGACGGCGGATCCCAAAACTCATTTTTATATTTAAGATCCTCCTTTCGAAGGGGATTTAAATACTCGCTCAAAATCTGAGGAGTCCGGCTATGTGGTGTATTTTACATTCGCAATGAGGTTGCTATTTTAGAAAACAATTTGATTACTTTCCCAATGTTCGGGAAGTAAGCTCATCTAATTGAGTCAGCATAAGCGCTAGGCCGGGGTACGGTCTATCAAAGTGTAAGTGGTTGGGTGGCAGTCCATCAACGCGTAAGAGGCCGGGTGGCGGTCCAGCACAAGGTCCTAATGCGGCCAGGGTGATGACCGGTGGGGGATTCATCCATCTACTAGTAGAAAAGGTTACTTATTGGTATCTTTGCCTGATCAGCAAGATATCGGGCTTATGCCAAAATTCTTTTCTTTCCAAATTCATTGGATATTGGAACTATGTTCATACTTTACATGACAGAGATTTTCAGGAAATGTATGGGAGATATATATGAATATATATATATATATATATATATATATATATATATATATATATATCGAGACTTAATAAAGTATCTCGTAACTTCATTTCATTAAATGATATTTCAAAGATTGAATCTATTCAAATCTTATCTTGTAGTCTCATCTATGTGATGAACTTTTGAAACTGATTATACCTTGAACGATGGTAGTTCAAGTAGTATTCGGAAAAGATATTAGTATATTGGAGTATCTGGTAACTTCATCTTTTCAACTTATATCTAGTTAATGATTATCTTATGCATGACAAAGATTTTCAGAAAAATGTTGAGACAAGGTTATATATATGAGATCACCTTGCAACGATATTTTATACAGTTATAAATTGGAACTCTGGGTTTATTATATATGGAAGAGGATTTCAAAGATTTTGAATAGTTAATATGTATATATATCCTGAATATTTTGCAATTTCGTCGCATTAAGATATCAAACTTGGTTCATTTCTTCTTGACCAAGACTTTCATGAGTACTATGAGAATGCTCATATATTGTTAATTATTATACATATTATTTCGGTGGGCTTGTTGCTCACCCTTACTTTCTTCTTTCATCACACAACAACAGATAGCAAAGATGAACATGACCAAGCTTCCAATTCGCAAGCGGGTAGGAAACGTTCCGCAGTTTTCTGGAAGCGTTGATGCCGCCGTAGCTGAGGTAGGAACTACTAATAGGCTAGGCTTTCAACTATTGATGAACCAGACTTATGTATATTATGAATTGTAATAATGGCAAAGAATATGTAAATTATTCAGAAACCCTTTTGAGGTGAAATGGATTATAATTGGGGAATAAAATGACTTGTGTTATTTTTGGTATTCATCTCTGAGACTATAACTTGTGGTTTGTGTGTTTATTGTGGGGTCACAGTACAGAGTAGTTGATTGTTTATTAAGATTGGGTGTTATTAAGGGAAATGGAACTCGTGACAACCCGGATCCCCGACCCCGGATTTGGGGGTGTTACAGAAATGGTATTAGAGCTAAACGTTATAAACCTCAGAGATGATGTGGCGTTAAGATAATAAGTTCACTAAGATAATAAGAACTCTTGCCAAGTTCATAGTTTGGCTACTTAACGTAGTACTGACAGTTAAAACCCTTATGGGAACCCTTATAAATATCGTGATATTAACATAGTTCGTTATCATATAGGACAGCGGGGCACCGAACCCTGAGGTTCAGGAGCATCAGCATGAGGATGTTTTATTACATGTTGGAGATCAAATTGTGATTCCGATAGAGTACCCTAGCGAGGGACCGGATGAGATTCATGTTGGGAATGTTGCAGTTGAGGATGTTATCCCAGACGGGATTGCTGCCGAGGAGGATCTCGTGGAGGGTCCTGACAAGAATAAAGAAAGGACTGCTGAGGAATTGATGACCGTAGTCAGGGCGACTACCAGAGCTAGAATGGCCGCGAGGGTGGCACTAGAGGATGAAGAGTTACCAAGGGCACAGAGGATAATGAGGGCAGAAGAAGTGGGGCCTTCCACAGCACCAGTTATACCAGTATCAGACCCTCTTCTAAAGGTTCCTGTAGACATCCATGAGGTTCCACCAATTCATGTTCCCTCCCCTGTACAGAGCCCAACACCTACTGAGGAAATGCCACATTTATCTCCTGCACCATTATCACCCGATACCGTGCTTGGTTATCCATTTGGATCTCCTGGGTCTGCACCACCTGCACCCCATGGACTGCTAGATGCTACCACTCAGGCTTCTCTTATCGCTAATTATCATATGACTTTGGGTGGCCTGTCTGAGGCCCGTAATGTTAGGAGTGATCTATTAGATCGACTCACTGCACCAAGGATTGAGGGCGGGGTACTTCCGGCAGGATTAGCGTATAGCATGGACAGGATTGAGGCTACCACCCGAATTATAGCAAGAGACCATCTTGAGGGTCAGGTTGATCCAGCTCTACTTGCGACTATCTTAGACCTCATCACCTCTGTGATGGAGCAGGTTAGGGATGTCGTGCGTGCCCGCAATTCTTGATCCATGGTAGTGTGCAGAGCCAGAGCGATCAGACAAGGGTTTCATGTAGCACCGCTTTTGGAGGATTAGCCTAAGTTATGAAGGATTAGTTTTAATGACTAGATGATTATCTATGGTAGTACTTTTGGGATAGAAGCGATCATATCAAATGATGTAATTCTCTTTAATATGTTCAGTTGTTGTACCCTCGAACAAATGGTTATGTATATATTCGTTAATTTCAGTTCAGATCAGTTTGTTTGTGATAAGTTCATATTGTTAATTGCACTATTAACACTTAAGAATGTCATGAAGTTTATAGAACTTGAGAATTCATAATTTGCAATTATGCAAGGACTGAACAAGGGAAAGACTTAAGCAAAGTAAGTAAGACAAATATCCAGAGATTCTCAAAATTTTTCCAAGCATTATGCCCCCACGAGGAATAAGATTAGGGGCAAACCTTGAATGTGATAATCAGGGAGGTCACAATTAAGATATAAAAAAAACCAGAATATAATGAAATGAAAAACAAGGATTTTAACGTATAAGATAACCCTTATTATAGGAGAAGGATGATACATTTCATACTGAGAAAACAGAAGTCGAGCAAGATAAGGAAACCCGAGACGATACTCCTATACGGAAATTCATGGACCTGTCTAAACAGAACTTATACTCTTATTCCCCACCACCACCTTGAGGAAACAATACGGTAGGAAATCCTTTCATGACCTTTAAGTCGCTAAGCTCTCAGAGTTCCAAGGAACAAGCGAACCTAGTAGAGGCGAGAGCCTGGCTAAAGGAAATATAGGAATCATTTGAGATTCTAAATGATGGACGAATCACAAAAGACTGTTTTTGTCACATACCCTCCTAAGAGAGAGGCCACCCGTTGGTGAAAGGCCAAGAAAGGCATGGAGCCAGAGGTTATAATAAACTGATTAAAGTTCAGACAAGTGTTTTCGAGAAAGTAATTTCCAAGGTTATGGAGATAGTGTAAAAGCTTTAGAGCCAGAGCAAAGGTGGACGAGAATGATAAATTATGAATCTAAGATTGTAAAATTTGTCAAGATTTGTTCTGAGGACTAGAATCCCAGAACGACGTGATGTTTGAAGTCAATGATTAGTGGGTTCATGAAATGATTGTAAGAGAAAGGAAAATAAAGAGAAACTAAAGTGGAAAGAAATAAAAAGGCAATACAGTTTGAGGAATGATCTGGGAGTTGGGTATGAGGAAACCCTAAAGACTCGTAGCAATAGAAATAGAAAAGTATGTAATCATCAGGATGAGGGTGATTCACTATGAGTTAAAGTTGATGGTTGAAGGCATAAGAGATACATATATTTTATCCCCTGTAAGTTGGGAGGATTCGAGGAAACCTTGAGATAGTTCGAAGGATAAATAATGAGACACGGATAGACTGAGGAGACAAGAAAGTAAGAAATTAGGAAAAATTGGATGAAGGAAGTGACCTTCAAGAATGTGAAGTGTAAGACCGGTGGCATGATACCCAGAAAGGGAGACGCCATGTATGAATGACATCCCAACATTGAGATGACTGTTGAGATAAACAACAAAAGTAAATGAGGAATTATTAGAAGTTCACGTTGAACACGACCAATATCTTCCAGAACATCCTTGTTATCGTTACCAAATTAGGCAAGAAAAGCGGATAACCGTTGTTATCTTTTGGAGGCCATATGGGTTGACCTCATTTTGACTAAGGATGCTATTGTGAAATTGGTATAGGCTATCGAGGTGGGAATGATTGAATGAGATAATCTATGAAGGATATATGACTTGGTTTATCCATGGAAGGATGCGACTACCTTTTTAAAGGTGTTATTAAGGATATAACTTTGATAACTTGAAATGAACCCTAGGGGAATGCATAAAGGTTGGCATTTCACCCTTAATAGGGACAGTATGAGTTTTGACAGTATGAATGGGAAAGGATTAAGGTAACAACAACCTTTAAAGATCAGTAGAGAAATTTTTCAGAAGTACATAGACAATGGGTCTAGTATTAGTAAATGGTATCTTGATATGCCCTGAGCCTAGGGTGTACCTGATGAAGGATTTAAGGATAACCTTAGAGGTTTTACAAGGAGAAAGGTAGTATTCAAAGTTCTCAAGAATAGAAAATTTGATAAAGGAAATGTGATATAATTATAATAATGCCAGTTGGGGCACGTATTGAACCATAAAAAAAGTATAGATCGACCCAATGAGGGTCGAGATTGGTGAAAACAAGAAGGAACCAAGATGAGAGACGTCCTAAGTATGATCGAGAGTCAGCCGTGATAATGTTTACATTTAAAGACTAAGGCAATGACTTATGGAAAAATGGTGATATATTTTTTTACCAAAGCGTAAGGAAGAGCATCTTCACATAAGCAGTGATTGAAATGAGGTAGAAAAATTATTTGGAGGTGGTTAAAATGACATTGACTGTAAGGAAATTTTACTATCAGGAAAGGCCAAAGAGGTGGCCGACACTTTAAAGGTAAGAGGATAATTAAAGCGCTCGTGCCAGAGGAATACAATGATGATGGTTAAAGCTGTGAAGGTTGTATCATGGTTTGGAAGATTGACATTCCTTTTGATGACTGTGCAATACCCAACCGTAATAGTAGTTGGTAAAGGTTTAATTCGTTTAATCGCCATGAGCGGGCTATCTATCTTAGAAGGTCCTATCTTGAGAATAAGCCAGGACCATGTTTCAAAAAGGACTAAACAAACCTTTGAGTTAAGTCTTCTATTGAAGGCATATGATTAAGAATGGTATTAACCTGCTATCGTTGCTTTTATTGAAACTCTTCTGCAATTTAATCTGGTTCATGTCATATGTATGTCAAGTTCAGGAGTGTTCTCCATGAATCATGAACGGTGATCATGTTACCTCCTTAGAAGAATTCGATATGATATGTACGGACTCCATATGGTTAGCTATTTAGACTTCATGGAAAATGAATGACTACAGTAGGTCAACGGTGGACCATAGTAATGCAGGAATGATTCTACGAGTAATGAGCCGATTACTTACAACCATGAGAGTTGTATTGGAATGGATGTTGAGATTGAGTACCACTAATCGGGTCGTGGTGGTGTATAAGTTATCATTGATAGACTAATTAAGTAGATTATCTACCTATTGAATAATTATTCCTTCTTATCAATAGAGAATCGTATTACTATATGAGGAAGGTTGTGGTGCAAGCATAAAATTCTAGTAACGATAATGTCTAGAATGAAATCCCTTATTCAAGTTTCGATGTTGAGGGAGTTTCAAAAGTGATTGTTTATGAGCTCGAGCAAGAGCATGGATCCATGGAATGATGGATGGAATAGTAAATATTCTTGCACGTGAAATGCGATGCTATAATACTTGATGTTGATATATATACACATATGTTTTGTTCTCCTATGACAAACCTCTATAGTTCAGAGGTAGATTCCAAGCCAGATATTGGCGGCAGTATTTTTTTCATATACAATTCTCTTTAATTCGTTATTTTCTCTCCTTTTCATTTTATATAAGCTGAGAAGAACAACCCTTCCAGAAGGGGAGGTATTGCCGAATGACTATCTATCTGTGTGATAGAAGCCTAGTAGGATATCACATGTTGTTTAATTGTTTGTCAAGTACTAAAGGCTGGCCACCTTCTGTACTAACTATGCAATAGAACAAGTGTTCATGATCATAGTGATCTCTCAATAAAATCATTTACTTCTATACGATAGATCAAGCTTTCGAAGATGGAAGCAGCTAAAGGAAGTAGTATCAGTACGGTGGTATTCCGAATCTAACGCGTTCATGATACTAAAGTTGACGCGGTTATTAAAAGGTTATAGAATACTAACGAGCAAAAGTGTAACCAGTATAGTATTATGTACGGAAGATAGTAACGATTACGAACTGGAAAAGAATGAGTTTTGAGAAACAAAAGCTATAATGCTAGAAGCTATGATGAGAGTCTGTGCAATAGACTTGAAAGAATTTGGAATGGTCACTTAGCACGGATTATTTTTTCTTACGATAATAGATCGTATGTCAGTATTGAGATATCGCCTTATGAGATCCTTGAGGGAAGACAATATCGATCTCCCTTATGTTAGGATAAAGTTGTAGAGCCCAAGATGCTCGAACCCGCAGTAGTCCAAAGGACCAAGGATATAATAGATCTAATCAGAGGACGGCCGGTTGTAGCCCAAGATGGACATAAGAAGTATGTTAATTTGACTCGAAAGGACAAAGAGTATTATGAAATAGGGGACCTAGTGATGTTAAAGGTATCCCTTGGAAATGATTGATGAGGTTCGGAAAGAAAGGAAAGTTAAGTCTATAATTGTTGGACCCTTGGATATATTAAGACGTATTGCGAAGTTAGCATATGAGCTAGCCCTACCCCCGAACATGTAGCAAGTTCATAACATGTTCCACGTATCAATGTTAAGGAAGTGTAATTCGGATGCCAGACAAATAGGGGCGTATGAGCGCATAGACATGCAACCAGACGTAGCCTATATGGAGCAACCAGGAAGGGTTATAGATTGAAAAGGAACAAGTGCTTAGGAGAAGGGTTATCAAACTAGTCAGAGTTGGTGGTAGAACCACAATGTGGGAAAATTGACTTGAGAGTTAGAAAGTGCAATGCTAAGAAAGTATCCCTATTCATTTTCTATCTGATTCCGGGACAGAATCCTTTTAAGGAGGGGAGACTGTAATAACCCCAATTTTTGGAATCTTTGAAACACTGATGAATAGTGATTTTGCTGATTATGCTGATTAAGAAAACTTTTCATGCCACACTATGTAGGAGTTCTTTTATTGATATTCTGAGATCTTATTAGTACTCCATATGGTATATAAGTGTATCTAAAGATCGTCAGAATCCAAATTCGAACACTTTGATTTTTCCCGAAAATCCACCAGATACCGAAAGAATTGAGTACAAGGTAACATGATTAAAAGGATTTAAATTCAAGGATTATAAGAGAGGACCATAAAAGGAATATGAAATATTGAGAAAGGTTTAGGGGAACCCAATTAATGAGATCCCGGATATGATCCCTCAAACGATCAACGAGAATGAACAATAAACGAGTCGTAAAATAATTAAACGACTAAGTAATGCAAGAGGCAAGGAGGAGGGTCAATTAGTGCAAGATTAATGCACTTAGTTAACATCTTAATATAAGGATTAAGCTTAAAAAGATACTTCCACCATAAGGATGAGACAAGTGGCAAGGATTATGTAAGCTTGATGACATCACCATGCTTATGTCACTTTCCACTAATTTAAACAAAACAACTAGTCAAGTAAATATCCTAAAATCATTTCATTTCTACCACAAGTTCAAGTCAACACAAGCTCTCATCTTCCTCCCCCATTTCCCTTGCTCTCGGCCAAAACAGAACCAGCACATTAAAACTGCTGTATCTCCTTCATTTCTGACTCAAATGTGGTGTTCTGTAATAACCCCAATTTTTGGGAAATTTTGAAACCCTTATGAATAGTGTTTTTGCTGAATGAAAAAAAAAAACTTTTCATGCCACACTATGTAGGGGTTCTGATATGGATATTCTGAGATTTTATTAGTACTTTATATGGGATATAAGTGTATGTAAAGATCGTCAGAATCCAAATCCGAACACTTTGATTTTTCCCGGAAATCCAATAGATACGGAAAGAATTGAGTATAAGGTAACAGGATAAAAAGGATTTAAATTAAAGGATTATAAGAGAGGATCATAAAAGGAATATAATATATTGAGAAAGGTTAAGGGAACCTAAGTAATAAGATCCCGGGTATGATCCCTCAAACGATAAACGAAAACGAAAGTTAAGCGAACCGTATAACAGATCAGCGGTCATTAGGCAAACAATTAGGAAGTTAATCAAAGGGATTAGAGAGGATGATGTCACCGAACCAATGAGAAGAGGACAAGGAGGGGAGGATGACATCATGAGGATGACACAAGCATGACATGGGAAGGAAGGAGATGTGGTGACTTTTTAACCACACAAACTCAAGGGCAACAAGGTAATTAACTAAAAACAAATCAAAATCTTATCCACCAAGCCAATCATTTCATTTTTCATCAAACAAAACACAAAAATCTCTTTCTTCCCAAGCTAGCTCTCGGCCCATTTCTTAAAAATTGAAGATCCAAGCTCCACCACTTACTATTTAGCAAGGTAATTATCTAAGCTTCCCTATGGATAGTTACATACTTCCTATAAGTTTAAGCTTCTAATTCCAATCCAATCTTTTTCTATAAAATCATGAAAGAAGATGGTGAATAGTGTTTTTCAAGAACTAAAATTTGTGTTCTTGAAGTTTTGTTTAGATTAAGCTTGGATAAGGACTTTAAGGGTGATTCCAAGCCATTCTCTTGATTCTCCACTCTCCAAGGAAGGTATAAACTACAAACCCTAGCTTTAGTTTTGAGTAATTAGGATTGAATGTGTTTGATATAGCATATGTGAAGCATGATGCTTGATTGGTTGAAGTTTGGTTGAGTTTGTAGAGATTAGTTGGTTTTGTTGCATTGTTGGAGTTGTAAATCTTGGTAATTAGTTAAAGAACCTAAGTAAAGCTTTTAGTTCATGTGGGGAATAAGTATAAATGGTTAATGTGGATTTGTTGGGGCTGTTATGATGTGGTTTGGAGGGATATTGGTTGTATGATTGATTTGGGGTTGATTTGTGGTTGGTTTTGAATGGTTTAAAATTGGGAAAACGCGTAAACATAGCCGTCGTAACGTCCGATTTTCTTTAGACTGTTTTTGTGCATAACATTAGGACCCGAGAACCCCCTGCTAGATTTTGACCATTTCCATGTTTAGATAGTTCATATTAAGAGCTTCGTTTTGATATGTAGTTCGTTCGATTCCGATGCACGGTTTAGGAGAAACGACCGTTTCAAGTAACGGCGTTTCGCGAACGAAACTTTTCCCTCGCCTTACTTTGAAACATAGGTTAAAGACCAAAAAGGGTTAATTAATGTATGAAACAATTATGGTAAGAGTGTTAGGCAGTTGGTAAGACACTCGCGAAGGAATCGCCTTAAAACTCGTAAAGGTTAAATTATTAAAAATGGTGGAGCCGAGGGTACTCAAGTGACTTAAGAGAATCAGTAAGCGCAAAGCGAGCGTTAGAGTCTGAGTTGGTTAGAGTATAGATTTACAAGTGACTTTGGTTTAATTCCAACTTACTTGTTGTTTATAGGTTACCAGACTCGTCCCGAGCCATTCGTAACCCCCAGTCGCTCAGGCAAGTTTTCTATCCGTTATACTGTTGTTGTGATGTATACACTTGTATATGCATTATCTTGTGATAGATGCATAATGGTTATTTAGCAAATTCTTGCGATATATTGAAGCATGCTGCTATGGTATGTATATATGCATGCCTATTTCGCATTCTTTCCATATATATATCTGTTGATTCAGTTGATAATACATATGCTAGAGGATAGCGGTAATTTGCATATACCCTTAGTACAGGGACCCAAAGGTAAAAATATTTTCTAAAACCGGGAGTCGAGGATCCCGAGTAGATTTTGTATATATGGATATAAATATATATATATATATATATATATATATATATATTTATACTTATATATATATGATATATATATATATGGTCATAGTTTTCAAAACTATTAATCGAATTAGGTTTATTCGATAGCTTTAACTTTATTTTATTATTGAATATTATTTCGAATATTATTCGAAGGCGTATGACTCCTTTATATTAAATGAATATTATTTCGAATATTCATTCGAGGACTTATGACTCCTTTTATTTTATTATCTGAATATTATTTGAATATTCATTCGAGGGCTTATGACTCAGTTTATGTTGTTTAATGAATATTTTTGAATATTCATTTGAGGATCTATGACTCTGATTATTTGCTGAGATTTGTTCTTTATTTTATTAAAGAATAAGGTGTAAATAATCAAACTTATTTTCGATTATTCAAATAAAGATAGTACTTTCATATAAGTATATCTTTGGTTATTTAATACTCGTTTCAAGTATAAGTTTTAATACTTTTACTTCAATTATTTTTATAAAGATTATTCTTTATGGGAATATTATTTAAATAATAATATTCAGTCATTTTCTAAATATTCTGGGGACTGATTTACTTCATTAAATCAGCTTTACTCCATACACTCTATAAAGTGTTTTCGAGTCTTCAAAATGATTTTTAAAAGATAGAGCGGATCCCAAAACTCATTTTTATATTTAAGATCTTCCTTTTAAGGGGATTTAAATACTCGCTCAAAACCTGAGGGATCCGGCTCTGTGGTGTGTTTTATATTCGCAACAAGGTTGCTGTTTTGTTAAATGAATTGATTACTTACCCAACACTCGGGAAGTAAAATTCTTGGAACAAGTTAATCCATTAACAGGCATCGCCTGGGAAATATCGGTGAGTTTTCCTTTCCAACTAGATACGACTTCTTGGTGGAGCCGTATCAACAAGTTCTACTTGGGGAAAGGGGGAACGAGCTTTACATTTCAGAGTCATGGATTTCATCTGAACTAGGAGTGGCGTAAGTGGCCGAGTAGCGCCGGCCCAGCCTTATTATATTGGCCCAAATGGCCTTGAAGTTCCGCTAAGGCGGTCCATTCCTTAGGAGTTCAGTGTTCGGTTGACAAGTAAATCCGACAGGTTCTCCTCTACATGTAGAAAATGGCGGGGTTGTACTACTACGACTGATCATCGTAAGTGGTCTTCCTGGCGCGGCAAACTCCCGTAATGAGTTCATCATCCAATTGGATAATTTCTGCAACACTACCCAGAGCACTTCGATAGAAAGGCTACGGTTGGGCGATTGTTGAGTGTTGGCAGGGTCAAGTTTTCAAAATGATATTTACATCAAATGAAGTATCTCGTAACTTCATTTTATTTTGATGATATTTTAAAAAAATTGAATCTATTCAAGTCTTATCTTGTATTCTCATCTATGTGATGAACTTTTGAACTAATTATAACTTGAACGGTGGTAGTTCAAGTAGTATTCAGAAAGATATAAGTATATTGGAGTATCTTGTAACTTCATCTTTTAAACTTATATCTAGTAAATGATTATCTTGTGCGTGTCAAAGATTTTTAGAAAAACGTTGAGACAAGGTTAGATATATGAGATCACCTTGCAACGATATTTTTATACAGTTATACACTGGGACTTTGTGTATATTATGCATGGAAGAGGACTTCCAATATTTTGAAAAGTATATATGTATATATACTGAATATTTTGCGACTTCATCGCATTAAGATATCAAACTTGGTTCATTTCTTTTGACCAAGACTTTCACGAGTATTATGAGTAGGCTCATATATTGTTAATCATTATACATATTATTTTGGTGGGCTTGCTGCTCACCCTTGCTTTCTTCTTTCATCACACAACATCAGATAGACAAGATGAACAGGACCAAGCTCCCAATTCGCGAGCGGATAGGAAACATTCCGCAGTTTCCTATAGGCGTTGATGTCGCTGTAGCTGAGGTAGGAGCTACCAATAGGCTAGGCTTTCAACTTTTGATGTACCAGATTTATGTATATTTATGAATTGTAATAATGGCAAAGAAATGTAAATTTATTCAGAAAACCTTTTAAGGTGTATTGTCATATAATTGTGGAATAAAACGACTTGTGATTATTTTTGGATGTTCATCTCTGAGACTATAACGTGTGGTGTGTGTGTTTATTGTGGGGTCACAGTACAGAGTAGTTGAGTAATTATTAAGATTGGGTGTTATTAAGGTAAATGGAACTCGTGACAACCCGGATCCCCGACCCCGGATTTGGGGGTGTTACAGAAGTGGTATCAGAGCTAAGTGTTATAAACCTCAGAGATGATGGGACGTTAAGATAATAAGTTCACAAAGATAATAAGAACTCTTGCCAAGTTCATAGTCAGGCTACCTAACGTAGTACTGACAGTTAAAACCCTTATGGGAACCCTTATAAATATCGTAATAGGAGCGTAGTTCGTTATCGTATATGGTAGCGGGACTCCGAACCCTGAGGTTGAGGAGCAACAACGCGATGATGTTTTATTACTAATTGGAGATCGGATTGTGGATCCGATAGAGTGTCCTAATGCAGGACCGGATGATGTTGATATTGAGGATGTAGCGGTTGAGGATATTGTCCTAGAAGGGAGAGTTGTTGAGGAGGATCCCATGGAGGATCCTGACAAGATTGGATAAAGGACCACTGATGAATTGATGACCATGGTTAGGTCGACTACCTGAGGTAGGATTGGCCGGTCACTACCGGAGGTTCGTTCAAGTTGTAAAGATAGTAGCCCCTTTAACGCGGCTTACTCGTAAGACTGAGAAGTTCGAATGGACAGAGAAATGCGAGAACAGCTTTCAAGAACTGAAGCAGAGGTTGGTAATGGCCCCTATGCTGGCGTTGCCGGATGGAAAAAGGAGATTTTGTGATTTGTAAGTGACGCTTCGCATAAGGAATTAGGGTGCTTCTTATATAGCACAGCAAGATAATCGCGTCTGCGTCAAGACAATTAAGGGAATTTAAAATTCGATATCCCCACCCATGAGCTTGGGCTCGTGGCAATAGTTTTGCCCTAAAGATTGGAGGCACTACTTGTATGGAGAGAAGTGCGAGATTTACCTAAGCCATAAGTGCTCTAGTACATTTTCACGCAGAAAGAGCTCAACATGCGCCAAATGAGGTGGTTAGAGCTAATCAAGGATTACGATTATGAGATTCTTTATCATTCGGGGAAAGCCAATGCGGTGGCTGATGCCCTTAGTAAAAAGGAGAGACTCTAGATGATAATGTCTTTGAGAGAGTTTATAAGAGTTTTTGAGAAAATGGAAATAGAAGTAAAGGTAACCGGAGCCGGTACCGAAAAGCTGTTTGAGATTGCAATAGAGGCCGAATTATTGGAAAAGAGCATATTATGCCAGAAAAAGGTGATGAATGAAGGCAGAGAGCCAACAAATAAATATGAGATTAATACCGAGAAAGATGATAAGGGAATAATGAGATATTCCTATAGAATTTGGGTTCCGAAAGTTCAAGAGCGTAAGGATGAGAACTTAGATAAGAGCCATAGTTTGAGGAATAAGATCTAGAGCAAACCCTGAACGTGATAGTCAGGGAGGTCGCCATCAAGATAGAAGGAACCCATGACATAATGGAGTGGAAAATGAGGATTTTAAATTAAAAGATGACCCCAATTATGGGGAGTAGGATGAAACATTTCATACTAAGGAAATAGAAAGTCGAGTAAGGAAAAGAGACCCGAGACGGTACTCCTATACGGCAATTCATGGACCTGTCTAGACAGAACTTAGACTATTATCCCCAACCACCACCTTGAGGAAACAATGCGATAGGAAATTCTTTCAGGACCTGTAAGTCTCTAAGCTCTCAGAGTTCCAAGGAACAGGTTGACCTAGTCGAGGCAAGAGCCTGGCTAAAGGAAATAGAGGAATCATTTGAGATTCTGAATGATTGACGAACCACAAAAGACTGTTTTGTCACTTACCCTCCTAAGAAATAGACCACCCGCTGGTGAAAGACCAAGGAAGGCACGGAGCAAGAGATTATAATAAACTGATTTAAGTCCAGTCAATTGTTTTCGGGAAAGTAATTCCCAAAGATAAGGAGATAGTGTAAAAGCTTTAGAGCCAGAACAAAGGCAGACAAGTATGATAAATTATGAATCTAAGTTGTAAAAGTTGTCAAGATTCGTTCTGAGGACACGAATCCAGAATGACGGGATGTTTGAAATCAATGCTTATATTGTGATTGGTTTGTGAAATAATGATAAGAGAAAGGATAAATAATGAGACGCGGATAGACTGAGGAGACAAGGAAGTAAGAAATTAGGAAAATTTGGATGAAGGAAGTGACCTTCAAGAATGTGAAGTGTAAGACCGGTGGCTTGTTACCCAAAAAGGGAGACGCCAGGTATGGGAGGTATCCCACCATTGAGGTGACTGTTGAGATAAACAACAAAAGTAAATAAGGAATTATTAAGAAGAAGTTCACGTTGAACATGACCAATATCTTCCTGAACATCCATGTTATCATTACCAAATCAGGAAAGAAAAGCGGATGACCATTGTTATCTTTTGGAGGCCATATGGATTGACCTCAATTTGAATAAGGATGCTATTATGAAGTTAGGTATAGACTATCGAGGTGGGAATGATGAATAAGATAATCTATCAAGGATATATGACTTGATTTATCCATGGAAGGATGCAGGTACCTTTTAAAGGTGGAATTAAGGATAGAACATTGGTAACTTAAAATGAATCCTAGGGGACTGCTTAAAGGTTGGCATGTCACCCTTAATAGGGACAGTATGAGTTTTGACAGTATGATTGGGAAAGGGTTAAGGTAACAACAACCTTTAAGAATCAGTGGAGAAATTTTTCAGAAGAATATAGACAATGGTTCTAGTATTAGTAAATGGTATTGTGATATGCCCTGTATCTAGGGAATACAGGAGGAACGATTGAAGGATAACCTTAGAGGTTTTACAAGGAGAAAGGTAATATTCAAAATTCTCAAGAATAGAAATGTTGATAAAGGAAATATGACGTAATTATAATGTTGCCAAGTGAGGCACGTGCTAAACCACGAGAAAGTATGGATCGAACCAGTAATGGTCGAAATTGTTCAGGGCAATTAGGACTTAAGATAAAAGATGTTTTAATTATGATTGAGCGTCAGTCATGACAGTGATTAACCTCTAAAGACTGAGGCAATAACTTATGGAAAAATGGTGATTTTTTGTACTCATCAGATTTTAAGGAAAACATCTTCACATAAGCTGTGATTGAAATGAGGTAAAAAATTATTTGGAGGTGGTTAAAATGACATTGACTGTAAGGAAATTGTACTATCAGGAAAGGCCAAAGAGGTGGCCGACACTTTAAAGGTAAGAGGATAATTATAGGCGCTCGTGCGAGAGGAATACAGTGATGATGGTTAAAGCTGTGAAGGTTGTATTATGGTTTGGAAGATTGACATTCCTTCTGATGACTGTGCAATACCCGACCGTAATAGTAGTTGGTAAAGTTTAATTCGCGTAATCGCCATGAGCGGGCCATCTATCTCAGAAGATCCTATCTTGAGATAAGCCAGGACCATGTTTCAAAAAGGACTAAACAAACCTTTGAGTTAAGTCTTCTATTGAAGGTATATGATTACGAATGGTATTAACCAGCTATCGTTGCTTTGATGGAAACTCTTCTGCAATTTTATTTGCTTCATGTCATGTGTGTATGTCAGGATCAGGAGTGTTCTTCATGAATCATGAATGGTGATTATGTTACCTCCTTAGAAGAATTCGATACGATATGTATGGACTCCGTATGGTTAGCTATTAAGACTTCAAGGAAAATGAATGACTACAGTAGGTCAGTGGTGGACCATAGTAAGGCAGCAATGATTCTGCGAGTATTGAGCTGAATACAACCGTGAGAGTTGTATTGGAATGGGTGTTGAGATTGAGTACCACTAATCGGGTCGTGGTAGTGTATAAGTTATCATTGATAGACTAATTAAGTAGAGTATCTACCTAGTGAATAATTATTCTTTCTTATCAATAGAGAGTCGTATTATTATACGAGGAAGGTTGCGGTGCAAGCATAGAATTCTAGTAACGATGATGTATAGAATGAGATCCCAGATTCGATTTTCGATGTCGAGGGAGTTTCAAAGGTGATTGTGTATAAGATCGAGGAAGAGTGTGGGTCCATAGAATGATGGACGGGATAGCGAAAATATTTAGGCATGGGAAATACGAGGCTATAATGCTTAATATTGATTTATATATGTATATGATTTGTTCTCCTATGACAAACCTCTATAGTTCAGAGGTAGGTTCCAAGCCAGATATTTTGTGGCAATATATTTTTTTCATATATACAATTCTCTTCAATTCGTTCTTTTCTCTTCTTTTCATTTCATGTAAGCTGAGAAGAACAACCCTTCCAGAAAGGGGAGGTATTGCCGAATGACTATCTATTTGTGTGATAGAAGCCTAGTAGGATACCAGCTATTGTTTAATTGCTTGTCAAGTACTAAAGGCTGGCCACCTTCTGTACTAACTATGCGATATAACAAGTGTTCATGATCATAGTGATCTCTCAACAAATTCCTTTACTTCTATTTGATTGATCAAATTTTGGAAAATAGAAACAACTGAAAAAAGAGTAATAAAGTGGTGGTAGTATGCGGAATGGGAACACATTCGTGATACTAAGGTTGACGTGGTTATTAAAAGGTTATAGAACGCTAACGAGCAAAAGTATAACCAGTATAATATTAGGAACGGAAGGTGATAGCGATTACGAACTGGAAAAGAATGGGTATTGAGAAGCAAAAGCTATAATGATTAGAAGCTATGATGAGAGTCTGTGTAATAGACTTGAAAGAATTTGGAATGATCACTTAACGCGGATTAAGTTATCTTACGACAATAGATCATATGTCATTATCGAGATGTCGCCTTATGAGATCCTTGAGGGAAGACAATGTCGATCTCCCTTATGTTAGGATGAAGTTGTAGAGCGCAAGATGCTCAGACCAGTAGTGGTCCAAAGGACCAAGGATATAATAGATCTAATCAGAGGATGGCTGGTAGTAGCCCAAGATGGACATAAAAAGTATGTTGATTTGACACGAAAGGACAAGGAATGGGAAGTAGGGGACCTAGTGCTGTTATAGGTATTCCCTCAGAAAGGATTGATGAGATTCGGAAAGAAAGGAAAGCTAAGTCCACAAGGTGTCGGACCCTTGGATATGTTATGAAGTATTGGGAGGTTAGCATATGAGCTAGCCTTACCCCCCGAACGTGTAGCAAGTCGTAACGTGTTTCACTTATCAATGTTAAGGAAGTGAATTTCAGATGCCAGATAAATAGGGGCATATGAGCGCATAGACATGCAACCAGACGTAACCTATATGGAGCAACCAGGAAGGGTTATAGAGTAAAAAGGAACAAGTGCTTAGGAGAAGGATTATCAAACTAGGCAGAGTTTGGTGGTAGAACCACAATGTGGGAAAATTTCTTGAGAGTTAGAAAGTGCAATGCTAAGAGAGTATCCCTATTCATTTTCTATCTGATTCCGGGACGGAATCCTTTTAAGGAGGGGAGACTGTAATAACCCCAATTTTTGGGAAATTTTGAAACCCTTATGAATAGTGTTTTTGCTGAATGAAAAAAAAAAACTTTTCATGCCACACTATGTAGGGGTTCTGATATGGATATTCTGAGATTTTATTAGTACTTTATATGGGATATAAGTGTACGTAAAGATCGTCAGAATCCAAATCCGAACACTTTGATTTTTCCCGGAAATCCAATAGATACGGAAAGAATTGAGTATAAGGTAACAGGATAAAAAGGATTTAAATTAAAGGATTATAAGAGAGGATCATAAAAGGAATATAATATATTGAGAAAGGTTAAGGGAACCTAAGTAATAAGATCCCGTGTATGATCCCTCAAACGATAAACGAAAACGAAAGTTAAGCGAACCGTATAACAGATCAGCGGTCATTAGGCAAACAATTAGGAAGTTAATCAAAGGGATTAGAGAGGATGATGTCACCCAACCAATGAGAAGAGGACAAGGAGGGGAGGATGACATCATGAGGATGACACAAGCATGACATGGGAAGGAAGGAGATGTGGTGACTTTTTAACCACACAAACTCAAGGGCAACAAGGTAATTAACTAAAAACAAATCAAAATCTCATCCACCAAGACAATCATTTCATTTTTCATCAAACAAAACACAAAAATCTCTTTCTTCCCAAGCTAGCTCTCGGCCCATTTCTTAAAAATTGAAGATCCAAGCTCCACCACTTACTATTTAGCAAGGTAATTATCTAAGCTTCCCCATGGATAGTTACATACTTCCTATAAGTTTAAGCTTCTAATTCAAATCCAATCTTTTTCTATAAATCATGAAAGAAGATGGTGAATAGTGTTTTTCAAGAACTAAAATTTGTGTTCTTGAAGTTTTGTTTAGATTAAGCTTGGATAAGGACTTTAAGGGTGATTCCAAGCCATTCTCTTGATTCTCCACTCTCCAAGGAAGGTATAAACTACAAACCCTAGCTTTAGTTTTGAGTAATTAGGATTGAATGTGTTTGATATAGCATATGTGAAGCATGATGCTTGATTGGTTGAAGTTTGGTTGAGTTTGTAGAGATTAGTTGGTTTTGTTGCATTGTTGGAGTTGTAAATCTTGGTAATTAGTTAAAGAACCTAAGTAAAGCTTTTAGTTCATGTGGGGAATAAGTATAAATGGTTAATGTGGATTTGTTGGGGCTGTTATGATGTGGTTTGGAGGGATATTGGTTGTATGATTGATTTGGGGTTGATTTGTGGTTGGTTTTGAATGGTTTAAAATTGGGAAAACGCGTAAACATAGCCGTCGTAACGTCCGATTTTCTTTAGACTGTTTTTGTGCATAACATTAGGACCCGAGAAACCCCTGCTAGATTTTGACCATTGCCATGTTTAGATAGTTCATATTACGAGCTTCGTTTTGATATGTAGTTCGTTCGATTCCGATGCACGGTTTAGGAGAAACGACTGTTTCAAGTAACGGTGTTTCGCGAACGAAACTTTTCCCCTCGCCTTACTTTGAAACATAGGTTAAAGACCAAAAAGGGTTAATTAATGTATGAAACAATTATGGTAAGAGTGTTAGGCAGTTGGTAAGACACTCGCGAAGGAATCGCCTTAAAACTCGTAAAGGTTAAATTATTAAAAATGGTGGAGCCGAGGGTACTCGAGTGACTTAAGAGAATCAGTAAGCGCAAAGCGAGCGTTAGAGTCTGAGTTGGTTAGAGTATAGATTTACAAGTGACTTTGGTTTAATTCCAACTTACTTGTTGTTTATAGGTTACCAGACTCGTCCCGAGCCATTCGTAACCCCCAGTCGCTCAGGCAAGTTTTCTATCCGTTATACTGTTGTTGTGATGTATACACTTGTATATGCATTATCTTGTGATAGATACATAATGGTTATTTAGCAAATTCTTGCGATATATTGAAGCATGCTGCTATGGTATATATATATGCATGCCTGTTTCGCATTCTTTCCATATATATATCTGTTGATTCAGTTGATAATACCTATGCTAGAGGATAGCGGTAATTTGCATATACCCTTAGTACAGGGACCCAAAGGTGAAAATATTTTCTAAAACCGGGAGTCGAGGATCCCGAGTAGATTTTGTATATATGGATATAAATATATATATATATTTATACTTATATATATATATATGGTCATAGTTTTCAAAACTATTAATTGAATAAGGTTTATTCGATAGCTTTAACTTTATTTTATTATTGAATATTATTTCGAATATTATTCGAAGGCGTATGACTCCTTTATATTAAATGAATATTATTTTGAATATTCATTCGAGGACTTATGACTCCTTTTATTTTATTATCTGAATATTATTTGAATATTCATTCGAGGGCTTATGACTCAGTTTATATTGTTTAATGAATATTTTTGAATATTTATTTGAGGATCTATGACTCCGATTATTTGCTGAGATTTGTTCTTTATTTTATTAAAGAATAAGGTGTAAATAATCAAACTTATTTTCGATTATTCAAATAAAGATAGTACTTTCATATAAGTATATCTTTGGTTATTTAATACTCGTTTCAAGTATAAGTTTTAATACTTTTTACTTCAATTATTTTTATAAAGATTATTCTTTATGGGAATATTATTTAAATAATAATATTCAGTCATTTTCTAAATATTCTGGGGACTGATTTACTTCATTAAATCAGCTTTACTCCAAACACTCTATAAAGTGTTTTCGAGTCTTCAAAATAATTTTTAAAAGATAGAGCGGATCCCAAAACTCATTTTTATATTTAAGATCTTCCTTTTAAGGGGATTTAAATACTCGCTCAAAACCTGAGGGATCCGGCTCTGTGATGTGTTTTATATTCGCAACAAGGTTGCTGTTTTGTTAAATGAATTGATTACTTACCCAACACTCGGGAAGTAAAATTATTGGAACAAGTTAATCCATTAACAGGCATCGCCTGGGAAATATCGGTGAGTTTTCCTTTCCAACTAGATACGACTTCTTGGTGGAGCCGTATCAACAAGTTCTACTTGGGGAAATGGGGAACGAGCTTTACGTTTCAGAGTCATGGATTTCATCTGAACTAGGAGTGGCGTAAGTGGCCGAGTAGCGCCGGCCCAGCCTTATTATATTGGCCCAAATGGCCTGGAAGTTCCGCTAAGGCGGTCCATTCCTTAGGAGTTCAGTGTTCGGTTGACAAGTAAATCCGACAGGTTCTCCTCTACATGTAGAAAATGGTGGGGTTGTACTACTACGACTGATCATCGTAAGTGGTCTTCCTGGCGCGGCAAACTCCCGTAATGAGTTCATCATCCAATTGGATAATTTATGCAACACTACCCAGAGCACTTCGATAGAATGGCTACGGTTGGGCGATTGTTGAGTGTTGGCAGGGTCAAGTTTTCAAAATGATGTTTACATCAAATGAAGTATCTCGTAACTTCATTTTATTTTGATGATATTTTAAAAAAATTGAATCTATTCAAGTCTTATCTTGTATTCTCATCTATGTGATGAACTTTTGAACTAATTATAACTTGAACGGTGGTAGTTCAAGTAGTGTTCAGAAAGATATAAGTATATTGGAGTATCTTGTAACTTCATCTTTTAAACTTATATCTAGTAAATGATTATCTTGTGCGTGTCAAAGATTTTCAGAAAAACGTTGAGACAAGGTTAGATATATGAGATCACCTTGCAACGATATTTTTATACAGTTATACACTGGGACTTTGTGTATATTATGCATGGAAGAGGACTTCCAATATTTTGAAAAGTATATATGTATATATACTGAATATTTTGTGACTTCATCGCATTAAGATATCAAACTTGGTTCATTTCTTTTGACCAAGACTTTCACGAGTATTATGAGTAGGCTCATATATTGTTAATCATTATACATATTATTTTGGTGGGCTTGCTGCTCACCCTTGCTTTCTTCTTTCATCACACAACATTAGATAGACAAGATGAACAGGACCAAGCTCCCAATTCGCGAGCGGATAGGAAACATTCCGCAGTTTCCTATAGGCGTTGATGTCGTTGTAGCTGAGGTAGGAGCTACCAATAGGCTAGGCTTTCAACTTTTGATGTACCAGATTTATGTATATTTATGAATTGTAATAATGGCAAAGAAATGTAAATTTATTCAGAAAACCTTTTAAGGTGTATTGTCATATAATTGTGGAATAAAACGACTTGTGATTATTTTTGGATGTTCATCTCTGAGACTATAACGTGTGGTGTGTGTGTTTATTGTGGGGTCACAGTACAGAGTAGTTGAGTAATTATTAAGATTGGGTGTTATTAAGGGAAATGGAACTCGTGACAACCCGGATCCCCGACCCCGGATTTGGGGGTGTTACATGTTCTATAGCTCGTTGGAAAGGTATTGAGATGGCCTACAACTCTTGTTCACAAGTCTCATCCAAAAAAGAAGGTAAGACCCTCATTTTTACAGTTCTTTCAATCAGACTTTTAGAAACTTCAAAGCCTAACTTTGTGTTCTTGATTTCTTTGGAAAGATCAAGCTTATAGGAGGCTCCCTAAGGCTTCCTAGCAACTTAACACCTCCCAAGGAAAGTATAAACTTCAAACCCTATCCTTTACTTTGATTATTAGTGATTTTGATGGTTGGTTTTCTAAATGAGAAGCATGACCTTTGATTATTAGTAGTTTGATTTGGATTTGGAGTGATTTGGTGAATGAATCTTGTTATAGTTAATAAAACTTGATTGTGGTTGGTTGAGATGAAGAATCTGAAGAATAAGGACTGGTATAGTATTATTTAGTTGAGGTTTTGATGTGTTAATGATTGTGGGTTGTTTGGTGAGGTTTTGGTGTAGTGAGAAACTTGGAAAACTCGTAAATATAGCCGTCGTAATGCCCATTTTTATTCAACTGCTTGTTCTTAGTGTTCAGGACAGAAAACTCAATAAACAATTTGTAACATTGCCATGTTTAGCTAGAGCGTGTCGTAAGCTTCGTTTGGATATGTGGATCACTTGGTTCCGATGTACGGTTTAGGAGAAACGACCGTTTTAAGTAACGTCATTTCGCGAACGAATCATTACCCATCGCCTTACTTTGAAACCTTGGTTAAGGCCCTTAAATGACTAATTGGAGTATGAAACAATTATGTAAAGTGGATTAGGCAGTTGGTAGGGTACTCGCGAAAGAATCTCCTTAAAATTCTTAATGGTTACTTTATTAAAAATGGTGGAGCCAAGGGTACTCGAATGACTTATGTGATTCGTTAAGCGTAGAAGTGACCATAAGCAAACGTTTGGCTTCAATTGGTTAAATTCTAGTTTCTTAAGTGACCGTGGTTTAATTCCGACTTATGTTGTTGTTCATAGGTTATCGGACCCACTCTAAGCTTAAGTCTAACCGGGAACACTCAGGCAAGTTTTCTACCCGTTATACTGTTGTTGTGATGTATATATGTATATGCATTATCTTGTGATAAGTGCATGATTATTATTAGCAAAGTCTTGCGATATATTGGAGCATGTGATATGATATTTATATGCATGCCTGTTTTGTAATCTTGATATCTAATTGTTGATTCAAAAGCTTATAAGTTGTATAATACCTATGCTAGAGATAAGTAGTAGTTGAGTATACCATTAGTATAGGGGACCCAAAGGTGAACATTTTCTAAACCGGGAGTCGATGTTCCCGAGTATATTATCTATATATTTATATATATAGATATAGTTTTCAAAACTTTTAATCGAATAAGTTTTATTCGATAACTTTATTTTAAATAATGAATATTAGTTGAATATTCATTCGAGGACTTATAACTCTGTTTATTTTATTTAATGAATATTATTAGTTGAATATTCATTCGAGGACTTATCACTCCGTTTATTTTATTTAATGAATATTAGTTGAATATTCATTCGAGGAATTATGACTCCGTTTATTTTATTTAATGAATATTATTAGTAGAATATTCATTCGAGGACTTATGACTCCGTTTATTTTATTTAATGAATATTATTTTAAATATTCATTCATGGACTTATGACTCCGCTTATTTATTAAATAATATTCTTTATTTTATTAAAGAATAATATTTCGATAATCAAACTTACTTTCGATTATTCAAATAAAGATCGTACTTTCGCATAAGTATATCTTTGGTTATTTATTATTCATTTCAAGTATGAGTTTTAAAACTTCTACTTCAATTATTTTTTTATAAAGGTTATCCTTATGGGAATATTATTTAAATAATAATATTCAGATATTTTCTAATATATCGGGACTGGTTTATTTCATTAAATCAGCATTACTCCAAACATTCTTAAAAAAGTTTTCGAGTCTTCAAAATGATTTTTAAAAGTTAGGGCGGATCCCAAAACTCATTTTAATATTTAAGATCCTCCTTTCGAAGGGTATTTAAATACTCGCTCAAAATCTGAGGGATTCGGCTCTGTGGTGTATTTTACATTCGCAACGAGGTTGCTGTTTTGAGAAAAAAATTGATTACTTGCCCAATGTTCGGGAAGTAAGCCAATCTAATTGAGTTGGCATAAGCGACAGGCCGGGGTACGGTCTATCAAAGTGTAAGTGGTTGGGTGGCAGTCCATCAACGCGTAAGAGGTCGGGTGGCGGTCCAGCACAAGGTCCTAATGCGGTCAAGGTGATGACCGGTGGGGGATTCATCCATCTACTAGTAGAAAAGGTTACTTATTGGTATCTTTGCCTGATCAGCAAGATATCGGGTTTATGCCAAAATTCTTTTCTTTCCAAATTCATTGGATATTGCAACTCTGTTCATACTTTACATGACAGAGGTTTTCAGGAAATGTATGGGAGATATATATGAATATATATATATATATCGGGACTTAATGAAGTATCTCGTAACTTCATTTCATTCAATGATATTTCAAAGATTGAATCTATTCAAATCTTATATTGTAGTCTCCTCTATGTGATGAACTTTTGAAACTGATTATACCTTGAACGGTGGTAGTTCAAGTAGTATTCGGAAAAGATATAAGTATATTGGAGTATCTTGTAACTTCATCTTTTCAACTTATATCTAGTTAATGATTATCTTATGCATGACAAAGATTTTTAGAAAAATGTTGAGACAAGATTAGATATATGAGATCACCTTGCAACGATATTTTATACAGTTATAAACTGGAACTCTGGGTTTATTATATATGGCAGAGGATTTTAAAGATTTTGAAAAGTTTATATGTATATATATACTGAATATTTTGCGACTTCGTCGCATTAAGATATCAAACTTGGTTCATTTCTTCTTGACCAAGACTTTCATGAGTACTATGAGAATGCTCATATATTGTTAATTATTATACATATTATTTCGGTGGGCTTGTTGCTCACCCTTGCTTTCTTCTTTCATCACACAACAACAGATAGCAAAGATGAATAGGACCAAGCTTCCAATTCGCAAGCGGTTAGGAAACGTTCCGCAGTTTTCTGGAAGCGTTGATGCCGCCGTAGCTGAGGTAGGAACTACTAATAGGCTAGGCTTTCAACTATTGATGAACCAGACTTATGTATATTCTGAATTGTAATAATGGCAAAGAATATGTAAATTATTCAGAAACCCTTTTGAGGTGAAATGGTTTATAATTGTGGAATAAAATGACTTGTGTTATTTTTGGTATTCGTCTCTGAGACTATAACTTGTGGTGTGTGTGTTTATTGTGGGGTCACAGTACAGAGTAGTTGATTGTTTATTAAGATTGGGTGTTATTAGGGGAAATGGAACTCGTGACAACCCGGATCCCCGACCCCGGATTTGGGGGTGTTACAGTCAAGGCCCCTGAAAGGAAGGAATTAAAAAGGAATTTAACAAAGCACTTAAGGTATCAGGTCCTTGGTTTGCATCCACAAAATCTAGGTAGTCGGTTCCATCCTTGGGGATAATAGCTCTAACATTGTTGGCAGCCATTGAAAAAATTTGAGTGGGTAAGTGTTAGAGGAAGAAAGATTTGAAACGGTTAAGAATGATGAAGATTTGCAGAAATTAGGTCAATTGAGATCTTAAAAGCGTAAAGAAGGGTTATGTCGGGATGTCTGGCTATTTATAGGCTAGAGATGTGACTTGTTGAGAAGTGAGGAATCAACGGTTGATATTTGCTTGTCGAGAAGTCACATGACCTAAAGAACTCATGTCGAGATATCACAATCCCGACTCTTAATGAGAACTAGATAGTGACTTATCAAGATGTTGTATAAATACCCATTTTGTCCTAATTGGACTTAGTTATTCCAATTTATATTGAGTAATGTCAACATAAAATTAGAATAGAATTTATTCAAAAGTATTTTACTGAAACAATTTTATTAAATTAAATTATTCAAGTTCTGAGTTATCGAGAAGTTTAAAATTTGAACTTGTAGAGAACTCCATATAGATAAGTATATCGAGATCTCTACAATTCTTTTCAAGAATTCATAAAGAGACTTAACGAGAAGTCCATCGAGAAGTCATGGAAAAGACTTATAGAGAACTCTATCGAGAAGTCTCAAAATGACTTGTCGAGAAGTCATTTAGACTTATCGAGAACTCAGTTCTCTACATACTTTTGTTCTTTCTCAGTTTTGTCTTATATTAATGTCATATATTGAAAATGTGAATTAATATTTAGACAGCTTTACTTATTTAGAAAAATTCCAAGTTAAATTTGAATTTAAAAAAAAATATACAGAGAATCCTGAAATATTTATAAATCATATCCAGTTAATTTTTAATTAAATTAAATTAATTTTGATTTATCAAAAATTAATCTGCTGCAACACATTAGATGAGTTCTTGCGTTTAGGATGAAGAATTTAGCATACCAGTTTCACATACAAGTCTAGTGAAAGTTGCTTTATCCAAAGGTTTAGTGAAAATATCAGTTAATTGTTTTTCTATCGGAACATAAATAAGCTCAATAGTACCATTTGCAGCATGTTCTCTAATAAAATGGTACCTTACATCAATGTGCTTGGTTCTAAAAAGATTAACTGGATTAACAACAATGGATATAGCACTAGTATTGTCACACATAATAAGAATTTTATGTAGGCCATAGTCCATTAGTTGATTTCTAATCCAAAACACTTGAGCACAACTGTAATAACCCCAAATTTTAGAATTTTTGAAACCCTTATGAATAGTATTTTGCGGATTATGCTGAATAAGAAAACTTTTCATGCCACACTATGTAGGGGTTCTTTTATTGATCTTCTGGGATATTATTAGTACTCTATGTGGTATATAAGTGTATGTAAAGATCGTCAGAATCCAAATCCGAACACTTTGATTTTTCCCGAAAATCTACCAAATACAGAAAGAATTGAGTATAAGGTAACTGAATAAAAAGGATTTAAATTCAAGGATTATAAGAGAGGATCATAAAAGGAATATAATGTATTGAGAAAGGTTAAGGAAACCTAAGTAATAAGATCCCGGGTATGATCCCTCAAACGATAAACGAAAACGAAAGTTAAGCGAACCGTATAACAGATCAGCGGTCATTAGCCAAATAATTACAAGCTAATCAAAGAGATTAGTGGGGATGATGTCATCAAACCAATGAGAAGTGGACAAAGGAGGGAGGGTGACATAACATGGTGACATAAGCATGACCAAGCAAGTGTGTTGTTCGTTGAATTAGAACCACACAAAAGTTACCATGGTAAAAAGGTAATAAAACAAAACAAAACAAATCAAAAATCAACCAACCAAGCCAACAATTCATTTTCACCAAAAACACAACATTTTCTCACCTTTCTTCTTCCATGCTCTCGGCTTTTTCTTCTTTTCCAAAGCAAGAAAATCAAAAATCAAGTTCCAAGCATTGTTAAATCACAAGGTAATTATCTAAGACTCCTTATGCATAGTTATGGATATACTATAAGTTTGAGCTCCTAAATCATTCACACTCTCTTCCTAAACATCATGGAAGAAGATGGTGAATAGTGTTTTTCAAGAACTAAAATTTTTGTTCTTGAAGTTTGTTTAGTTTAAGCTTGGATAAGGACTTTAAGGGTGATTCCAAGCCATTCTCTTGATTCTCCACTCTCCAAGGAAGGTATAACCCCTCCAAACCCTAACTTTATTTGAGTAATTAGGTTTAGTTTTGTTGATTTTAATTCATGGGAGGCTTGCTTGTTGTGAATGTAGAGATTAGTTAGTTTTGTGAAGTTTTGGAGTGGTAATTCTTGGATTGTTGATTAATGAACTTAAGTGTAGTTAAATTCAAGTTTAAGAATAAGTATAAATTGTTAATGTTGAGTTGTTGGGGCTGTTATGATGTAGTATGGATGGAGTTTTTATTGGGTTGTGATTGTGGATTGATTGTGGGTTGAATTGGAGTGTTTTAAATTTGGGTAATCTCGTAAACATAGTCGTCGTAATGTCCGATTTACTTTAGGCTGTTTTTGTTCTTAACATTATGACCCGTGAACTCACTGCTAGGTTTGTACCATTGCCATGATTAGATAGTTCATGTTACGAGCTTCGTTTTGATTTGTAGTTCGTTTGATTCCGATGTACGGTTTAGGAGAAACGACCGTTTTAAGTAACGACGTTTCGCGGACGAATCATTACCCCTCGCCTTACTTTGAAACATAGGTTAAAGACCTAAAAGGACTAATTGGAGTATGAAAAAATTATGTAAAGTGTATTAGGAAGTTGGTAAGACACTCGTGAAAGAATCGCCTTAAAACTCGTAATGGTTGATTTATTAAAAATGGTGGAGCCGAGGGTACTCAAGCGACTTAAGAGAATCAGTAAGCGCAAAGCGAGCGTTAGGTACTAAATTGGTTAAAGTATAGATTGATAAGTGACTTGGGTTTAATTCCAACTTATATGTTGTTTATAGGTTACCAGACTTGTCCCAAGCCATTTGTAACCCCCAGTCGCTCAGGCAAGTTTTCTACCCGTTATACTGTTGTTGTGATGTATACATATGTATATGCATTATCTTATGATAGATGCATGATGGTTAAATTAGCAAATTCTTGCGATATATTGTAGCATGTGATATGGTATATATGCATGCCTGTTTCATAATCTTGATACATATATCTGTTGATTCATTTGATAATACCTATGCTAGAGATAAGCGGTAATTGGCATATACCCTTAGTATAGGGAACCCAAAGGTGAACTTTTCTAAAACCGGGAGTCGAGGCTCCCGAGTATAATATATATATATATATATATATATATATGAATAGTTTTCAAAACTATGAATCGAATAAGGTTTATTCGATAACTTTATTTTATTATTGAATATTATTTTGAATATTCATTCGAGGGCTTATGACACCGTTTATTTTATTATTGAATATTATTTTGAATATTCATTCGAGAACTTATGACTCTGATTATTTACTAAATAATATTCTTTATTTTATTAAAGAATAATGTGTCGATAATCAAACTTACTTTTGATTATTCAAATAAGAATATTGCTTTCGTATAAGTACATCTTTGATTATTTAAGATTCATTTCAAGTATAAGTTTTACAACTTCTACTTCAATTATTTTTATAAAGATTATTATTTATGGGAATATTATTTAAATAATAATATTCAGATATTTTCTAATATATTTGGACTGATTTATTTATTAAATCAGCATTACTCCAAACATTCTTAAAAATATTTTGCGAGTCTTCAAAATGATTTTAAAAGTTAGAGCGGATCCCAAAACTCATTTTATATTTAAGATCTTCCTTTCAAAGGGATTTAAATATTCGCTCAAAACCTGAGGGATCCGGCTCTGTGGTGTGTTTTATATTTGCAACCAGGTTGCTATTTTGATAAAAGAGTTTTGATTACTTACCCAATACTCAGGAAGTAAAATTCTTGGAACAAGTTAATCCATTAACAGACATCGCCTGGGAAATATCGGTGAGTTTCCCTTTCCAACTAGATATGACTTCTTGGTGGAGCCGTATCAACAAGTTTCTACTTGGGGAAAGTGGGGACGAGCTTTACGTTTCAGAGTCATGGATTTCATCCGAACTAGGAGTGGCGTAAGTGGTCGAGTGGCGCCGGCCCAGCCTTATTATATTGGCCCAAATGGCCTGGAAGTTCCGCTAAGACGGTACATTCCTTAGGAGTCCAGTGTTCGGTTGACAAGTAAATCCGACAGGTTCTCCTCTACATGTAGAAAATGGTGGGGTTGTACTACTACGACTGATCATCGTAAGTGGTCTTCCTGGCGCGACAAAACTCCCGTAATGAGTTCATCATCCAATTGGATATTTCTGCAACACTACCCAGAGCACTTCGATAGGAAGGCTACGGTTGGGCGATTGTTGAGTGTTGGCAGGGTCAAGCTTTCAAAATGATGTTTGCATCAAATGAAGTATCTCGTAACTTCATTTTATTTTGATGATATTTTAAAGATTGATTCTATACAAGTTTTGTCTTGTAGCTTAATCTATGGGATGAACTAATTATAACTTGAACGGTGGTAGTTCAAGTAGTATTCGGAAAAGATATAAGTATATTGGAGTATCTTATAACTTCATCTTTTAAACTTATATCTAGTAAATGATTATCTTATGCATGACAAAGATTTTCAGAAAAACGTTGAGACAAGGTTAGATATATGAGATCACCTTGCAACGATATTTTTATACAGTTATAAACTGGAACTCTGTGTATATTATGCATGGAAGAGGACTTCCAAGATTTTGAAAAGTATATATACATATATACTGAATATTTTATGACTTGGTCGCGGTAAGATATCAAACTTGGTTCATTTCTTCTTGACCAAGACTTTCATGAGTACTATGAGAATGCTCATATATTGTAAATCATTATACATATTATTTTGGTGGACTTGTTGCTCACCCTTGCTTTCTTCTTTCATCACACAACATCAGATAGACAAGATGAACAGGACCAAGCTTCCAATTCGCAAGCGGTTAGAAAATGTTCTGCGGTTTTCTGGAAGCGTTGATGCCGCCGTAGCTGAGGTAGGAGCTACCAATAGGCTAGATTTTCAACCATTGATGAAGCAGACTTATGTATAATATGAATTGTAATAATGGCAAAGAAATGTAAATTTATTCAGAACCTTCTTGAGGTGTAATGGCTTATTATGTGGAATAAAATGACTTGTGTTATTTTTTTGGGTATTCATCTCTGAGACTATAACTTGCGGTGTATGTGTGTATATTGTGGGGTCACAGTACACAGTAGTTGGGTGATTGTTAAGATTAAGTGTTGTTAAGGGATATGGAACTCGTGACAACCCGAATCCCCGACCCCGGATTTGGGGGTGTTACAGAAATGGTATCAGAGCGAAGCGTTATAAACCTCAGAGATGATGTGACGTTAAGATAATAAGTTCACTAAGATAATAAGAACTCTTTCCAAGTTCATAGTCGGACTACCTAACGTAGTACTGACAGTTAAAACCCTTATGGGAACCCTTATAAATATCGTGATAGAAGTATAGTTTGTTATCGTATATGGTAGCGGGACTCCAAACCCTGAGGTTGAGGAGCAACAATCCGATGATGTTTTATTAGTTATTGGAGATCAGATTGTGGATCCGATAGAGCGTCCTAACACGGGACCGGATGATGTTCATATTGAAGATGTAGCGGTTGAGGATGTTGTCCTAGAAGGGATTATCGCTGAGAAGGATCCTGTGAAGGATCCTCACAAGAATGAATAAAGGACCACTGAGGAATTGATAACCATGATTAGCGCAACTACCAGAGGTAGGATTGGCCGGTCACTACCAGAGGTTCGTTCAAGTTTGTAAAGATAGTAGCCCCTTTAACGCGGCTTACTCGTAAGACTGAGAAGTTCTAATGGACAGAGAAATGCGAGAACAGCTTTTAAGAACTGAAGCAAAGATTGGTGGCGGCCCCTATGATGGCATTGACGGATGGAAAAGGAGATTTTGTGATGTGTAGTAACGCTTCGTATAAGAAATTAGGGTGCTTCTTATACAGCACAACAAGGTAATCTCGTACGCGTCAAGACAATTAAGGGAATATAAAAATTCGATATCCTCACCCATGAGCTTGGGCTCGTGGAAATAGTTTTGCCCTAAAGATTGGAGGCACTACTTGTATGGAGAGAAGTGCGAGATTTACCTAAGCCATAAGTGCTCTAGTGCATTTTCACGTAGAAAGAGCTCAACATACGCCAGCGGAGGCGGTTAGAGCTAATCAAGAATATTGATTGGGAGATTCTTTATCATTCGGGGAAAGCCAATGTGGTGGCCGATGCCCTTAGTAAAAAGGAGAAACTCAAGATGATAATGTCTTTGGGAGAGTTTATGAGAGATTTTGAGAAAATGGAAATAGAAGTGAAGGTAACCGGAGCCGGTACCGAAAAGATGTTTGAGATTGCAATACAGTCCGAATTATCGGAAAAGAACATATTGTGCCAGAAAAAGTGATGAATGAAGGCAGAGAGCCAACAATTAGATAAAAGATTAATACCGAGAAAGATGATAAGGGAATAATGAGGTATTCCTACAGAATTTGGGTTCCAAATGTTCAAGAGCTTAAAGATGAAATCTTAGATGAAAGCTAGTTTGAGAATTAAGATTTAGAGCAAACCCTGAACGTGATAGTCAGGGAGGTCGCCATTAAGATAGAAGGAACCCATAACATAATGGAGTGGAAAATGAGGATTTTAACGTATAAGATAACCCCAAGTATGGGAGAAGGATGAAACATTTCATACTAAGGAAACAGAAAGTCGAGTAAGGAAAGGAAACCCGAGACGGTATTCCTATACGGCAATTCATGGACCTGTCTAAAAAGAACTTAGACTATTATCCTCAACCACCACCTGGAGGAAACAATGCGGTAGGAAATTCTTTCATGACCTTTAAGTCGCTAAGCTCTCAGAGTTCCAAGGAACAGGTTGACCCAGTCGAGGCAAGAGCCTGGCTAAAGGAAATACAGGAATCATTTGAGATTATAAATGATTGACGAATCACAAAAGACTGTTTTTATCACTTACCCTCCTAAGAGAGAGACCACCCACTAGTGAAAGACCAAGAAAGGCATGGAGCCAGAGGTCATAATAAATTGATTAAAGTTCAGAAAATTGTTTTCGGGAAAGTACTTCCCAAGGTTATGGAGGTAGTGTAAAAGCTTTAGAGCTAGAACAAAAGCGGACGAGTATGATGAATTATGAACCTAAGTTGTAAAAGTTGTCAAGATTCGTTCTGAGGACACGAATCCAGAATGACGGGATGTTTGAAATCAATGCTTATGTTGTGTTGGTTCATGAAATAATGATAAGAGAAAGGAAAATAAAAAGGAATTGAAGTGGAAAGGAATATAAAGGCAATAGAGTTTGAGGAATGATAAGGGAGTTGGGTATTAGGAAACCCTAAAGACTCGTAGCAATAGAAATAGAAAAGTATATAATCGTCAGGATGAGGGTGATTCACCATAAGTTAAAAATTGATGGTTGAAGGCATAAGAGATACATATATTTTATTCCCTGTAAGTTGGGAGGATCCGAGGAAACCTTGAGATAGTTCGAAGGATGAATAATGAGACGCGGATAGACTAAGGAGACGAGAAAGTAAGAAATTAGGAAAATTGGATGAAGGAAGTGACCTTCAAGAATGTGAAGTGTAAGACTGGTGGCTGGATGCCCAAAAAGGGAGACGCCAGGTATGAAAGATATCCCAACATTGAGATGACTGTTGAGATAAATAACAAAAGTAAATAAGGAATTATTAAGAAGAAGTTCACGTTGAACACGACCAATATCTTCCAGAACATCCTTGTTAACGTTACCAAATTAGGCAAGAAAAGTGGATAACCGTTGTTATCTTTTGGAGGCCATATTGATTGACCTCATTTTGAATACACATGTTATTGTGAAATTAGGCATATACTATCGAGGTGGAAAGGATTGAATAAGACACCCTTATCAGGGATATATGACTTGATTTATCCATGGAAGGATGCATGTACCTTTTTAAAGGTGGAATTAAGGATAGAACATTGGTAACTTAAAATGAATCCAAGGGGATGCATAAAGGTTGGCATTTCACCCTTAATAGGGATAGTATGAGTTTTGACAGTATGAATTAGAAAGGATTAAGGTAATAACAACCTTTAGGAATCAGTGGAGAAATTTTTCAGAAGTATATAGACAATGATTCTGGTATTAATAAATGGTATCTTGATATGCCCTGTATCTAGGGAATACAGGAGGAACGATTCAAGGATAACCTTAGAGGTTTTACAAGGAAAAAGGTAATATTCAAAGTTCTCAAGAATAGAAATTTTGATAAAGGAAATGTGACGTAATTATAATAATGCCAAGTGGGACATGTGTTAAACCATGAGAAAGTATGGATCGAACCAGTAAAGATTGAAATTGTTCAGGGCAATTAGGACCTAAGATAAAAGATGTTTTAAGTATGATTGAGAGTCAGTCGTGACAGTGATTAACCTCTAAAGACGGAGGCAATAACTTATGGAAAAATGGTGATATTTTTTTTTACTCATCAGATTTTAAGGAAAACATCTTCACATAAGCAGTGATTGAAATGAGGTAGAAAATTTATTTGGAGGTGGTTAAAATGACATTGACTGTAAGGAAATTTTACTATCAGGAAAGGCCAAAGAGGTGGCCGACAATTTAAAGGTAAGAGGATAATTATAGGCGCTTGTGCCAAAGGAATACAGTGATGATGGTAAAAGCTTTGAAGGTTGTATTATGGTTTGGAAGATTGACATTCCTTCTGATGACTATGCAATACCCAACCGTAATAGTAGTTTGGTAAAGGTTTAATTCGTAAAAATCGCCATGAGCGGGCTATCTATCTTAGAAGGAACTATCTTGAGAATAATCCAGGACCATGTTTCAAAAAGGACTAAACGAACCTTCGAGTTAAGTCTTCTATTGAAGGTATATGATTAAGAATGGTATTAACCTGCTATCGGTGCTTTGATTGAAACTCTTCTGCAATTTTATATGCTTCATGTCATGTATGTATGTCAGGATCAGGAGTGTTCTTTATGAATTATGAATGGTGATTATGTTAACTCCTTAGAAGAATTCTATACTACATGTATGGACTCCGTATGGTTAGATATTAAGATTTCATGGAAAGTGAATGACGGCAGTAGGTCAGTGGTGGACCATAGTAATGCAGCAATGATTCTGCGAGTAATGTGCTGATTACAACCGTGAGAGTTGTATTGGAATAGATGTTGAGATTGAGTATCACTAATCGTGTCGTGTTGACGTATAAGTTATCTTTGATAGAAAAACTAGGTCGATTACTTACCTTTTGAATATTTATTCTTTCTTATCAATAGAGAGTCGTATTATTATACGAGGAAGGTTGCAGTGCAAGCATAGAATTCTAGTAATGATGATGTCTAGAATGAGATCCCAGATTCGATTCTTGATATCGAGGGAGTTTCAAAGGTGATTGGGTATAAGCTCGAGGAAGAGCATGGGTCCATGAAATGATGGACGGAATAGCAAAAATATTTAGGCATGTGAAATACGATGCTATAATACTTGATGTTGATATATATACGTATATGTTTTGTTCTCCTATGACAAACCTCTATAGTTCAGGGGTAGATTCCAAGCCAGATATTTTGTGGCAGTATATTTTATATATATACAATTCTCTTCAATTCGTTCTTTTCTCTCCTTTTCATTTCATATAAGCTGAGAAGAACAACCCTTCCAGAAGGGGAGGTATTGCCGAATGACTATCTATCTGTGTGATAGAAGCCTAGTAGGATACCACATGTTATTTAATTGCTTGTCAAGTACTAAAGGCTGACCACCTTCTGTACTAACTATGCAATAGAACAAGTGTTCATGATCATAGTGATCTCTCAACAATTCCTTTACTTCTATATGATTGATCAAACTTTGGAAAATAGAAACAGCTGAAAAAGGAGTAGTAAAGTTATGGTGGTATTCAGAATGGAAACACATTCGTGATACTAAGGTTGACGTGGTTATTCAAGGGTTATAGAACGCTAACGAGCAAGAATATAACCAGTATAATATTAGGAACGGAAGGTGGTAGCGATTACGAACTGGAAAAGAATGGGTATTGAGAAGCAAAAGCTCAAATGCTAAAAGCTATAATGAGAGTCTCTGCAATAGACTTGAAAGAATTTGGAATGATCACTTATCGCGGATTGAGTTTTCTCACGATAATAGATCGTATGTCAGGTATCGAGATGTCGTCTTATAAGATCTTTAAGGGAAGACAATGTCGATCTCCCTTATGTTAGGATGATGGTGCAGAGCGCAAGATGCTCGGACCAGCAGTGGTCCAAAGGACCAAGGGTATGATAGATCTAATCAGAGGACGGCTGGTAGTAGCCCAAGATGGACATAAAAAGTATGTTGATTTGACATGAAAGGACAAAGAATAGGAAATAGTGGACCTAGTAATGTTAAAGGTATCCCTTGGAAATGATTGATGAGGTTCAAAAAGAAAGGAAAGCAAAGCCTACGAATTGTTGGACCCTTTGAGGTATTAAGACGTATTGGGAAGTTAGCATACGAGCTAGCCCTACCCCCGAACATGTAGCAAGTCATAACGTGTTTCACGTATCAATGTTAAGGAAGTGTAATTCGGATGCCATATAACTAAGGGCATATGAGCGCATAGACATGCAACCAGACGTAACCTATATGGAGTAACCAGGAAGGGTTATAGATTGAAAAAAAAAGGAACAAGTGCTTAGGAGAAGGGTTATCAAACTATTCAGAGTTTGATGGAAGAACCACAATGTGAAAAAAAAATTACTTGAGAGTTAGAAAGCGCAATGCTAAAAAAGTATCCCTATTCATTTTCTATCTGATTCCGGGACGGAATCTATTTAAGGAGGGGAGACTGTAATAACCCCAAATTTTGGAATATATTGAAACCCTTATGAATAGTGTTTTGTTGATTATGCTGAATAAGAAAACTTTTCATGCCACACTATGTAGGGGTTCTTTTATTGATCTTCTAGGAAATTATTAGTACTCTATGTGGTATATAAGTGTATGTAAAGATCGTCAGAATCCAAATCCGAACACTTTGATTTTTTCCGGAAATCTACCAAATACAGAAAGAATTGAGTATAAGGTAACAGAATAAAAAGGATTTAAATTCAAGGATTATAAGAGAGGATCATAAAAGGAATATAATGTATTGAGAAAGGTTAAGGAAACCTAAGTAATAAGATCCCGAGTATGATCCCTCAAACGATAAATGAAAACGAAAGTTAAGCGAACCGTATAACAGATCAGCGGTCATTAGCCAAATAATTACAAGCTAATTAAAGAGATTAGTGGGGATGATATCATCAAACCAATGAGAAGAGGACAAAGGAGGGAGGGTGACATCACATGGTGACATAAGCATGACCAAGCAAGTGTGTTGTTGGTCGAATTAGAACCACACAAAAGTTACCATGGTAAAAAGGTAATAAAACAAAACAAAATAAATCAAAAATCACCCAACCAAGCCAACAATTCATTTTCACCAAAAACACAACATTTTCTCACCTTTCTTCTTCCATGCTCTCGGCTTTTTCTTCTTTTCCAAAGCAAGAAAATCAAAAATCAAGTTCCAAGCATTGATTCTCCACTCTCCAAGGAAGGTATAACCCCTCCAAACCCTAACTTTATTTGAGTAATTAGGTTTAGTTTTGTTGATTTTAATTCATGGGAGGCTTGCTTGTTGTAAATGTAGAGATTAGTTAGTTTTGTGAAGTTTTGGAGTGATAATTCTTGGATTGTTGATTAATGAACTTAAGTGTAGTTAAATTCAAGTTTAAGAATAAGTATAAATTGTTAATGTTGAGTTGTTGGGGCTGTTATGATGTAGTATGGATGGAGTTTTGATTGGGTTATAATTGTGGATTGATTGTGGGTTGAATTGGAGTGTTTTAAATTTGGGTAATCACGTAAACATAGTCGTCGTAATGTCCGATTTACTTTAGGCTGTTTTTGTTCTTAACATTAGGACCCGTGAACTCACTTCTAAGTTTGGACCATTGCCATTATTAGATAGTTCATGTTACGAGCTTCGTTTTGATTTATAGTTCGTTTGATTCCGATGTACGGTTTAGGAGAAACGACCGTTTTAAGTAACGATATTTCGTGAACGAATCATTACCCCTCACCTTACTTTGAAACATAGGTTAAAGACCTAAAAGTTCTAATTGGAGTATAAAACAATTATGTAAAGTGTATTAGGCAGTTGGTAAGACACTCGCGAAAGAATCGCCTTAAAACTCGTAATGGTTGATTTATTAAAAATGGTGGAGCCGAGGGTACTCGAGCGACTTAAGAGAATTAGTAAGCGCAAAGCGAGCGTTAGAGTCTAAATTGGTTAAAGTATAGATTGATAAGTGACTTGGGTTTAATTCCAACTTATATGTTGTTTATAGGTTACCAGACTCGTCCGAAGCCATTTGTAACCCCCAGTCGCTCAGGCAAGTTTTCTACCCGTTATAATGTTGTTGTGATGTATACATATGTATATGCATTATCTTGTGATAGATGCATGATGGTTAAATTAGCAAATTCTAGCGATATATTGTAGCATGTGATATGGTATAGATGCATGCCTTTTTCGTAATCTTGATACATATATCTGTTGATTCAGTTGATAATACATATGCTAGAAATAAGCGGTAATTGGCATATACCCTTAGTATAGGGGACCCAAAGGTGAACTTTTCTAAAACCGGGAGTCGAGGCTCCCGAGTATAATATATATATATATATATATATTTTTATATATATATATATGAATAGTTTTCAAAACTATGAATCGAATAAGGTTTATTCAATAACTTTATTTTATTATTGAATATTATTTTGAATATTCATTCGAGGGCTTATGACCCCGTTTATTTTATTATTGAATATTATTTTGAATATTCATTTGAGGACTTATGACTCCGATTATTTACTAAATAATATTCTTTATTTTATTAAAGAATAATGTGTCGATAATCAAACTTACTTTTGATTATTCAAATAAGGATATTACTTTCGTATAAGTACATCTTTAATTATTTAAGATTCATTTCAAGTATAAGTTTTACAACTTCTACTTCAATTATTTTTATAAAGATTATTCTTTATGGGAATATTATTTAAATAATAATATTAAGATATTTTCTAATATATTGGGATTGATTTATTTATTAAATCAGCATTACTCCAAACATTCTTAGAAATGTTTTGCGAGTCTTCAAAATGATTTTAAAAGTTAGAGCGGATCCCAAAACTCATTTTATATTTAAGATCTTCCTTTCAAAGGGGATTTAAATAATCGCTCAAAACCTGAGGGATCCGGCTCTGTGGTGTGTTTTATATTCGCAACCAGGTTGCTATTTTGATAAAAGAGTTTTGATTACTTACCCAATACTCGGGAAGTAAAATTCTTGGAACAAGTTAATACATTAACAGGCATCGCCTGGGAAATATCGGTGAGTTTCCCTTTCCAACTAGATACGACTTCTTGGTGGAGCCGTATCAACAAGTTTCTAATTGGGGAAAGTGGGGACGAGCTTTACGTTTCAGAGTCATGGATTTCATCTGAACTAGGAGTGGCGTAAGTGGTCGAGTGGCGCAGGCCCAGCCTTATTATATTGGCCCAAATGGCCTGGAAGTTCTGCTAAGACGATGCATTCCTTAGGAGTCTAGTGTTCGGTTGACAAGTAAATCTGACATGTTCTCCTCTACATGTAGAAAATGGTGGGGTTGTACTACTACGACTGATCATCGTAAGTGGTCTTCCTGGCGTGACAAAACTCCCGTAATGAGTTCATCATCCAATTGAATATTTCTACAACACTACCCAGAGCACTTCGATAGGAAGGCTACGGTTGGGCGATTGTTGAGTGTTGGCAGGGTCAAGCTTTCAAATTGATGTTTGCATCAAACGAAGTATCTCGTAACTTCATTTTATTTTGATGAAATTTTAAAGATTGATTCTATACAAGTTTTGTCTTGTAGCTTAATCTATGGGATGAACTAATTATAACTTGAACGGTGGTAGTTCAAGTAGTATTCGGAAAAGATATAAGTATATTGGAGTATCTTGTAACTTCATCTTTTAAACTTATATCTAGTAAATGATTATCTTATGCATGACAATGATTTTCAGAAAAATGTTGAGACAAGGTTAGATATATGAGATCACCTTGCAACGATATTTTTATATAGTTATAAACTGGAACTCTGTGTATATTATGCATGGAAGAGGACTTCCAAGATTTTGAAAAGTATATATACATATATACTGAATATTTTACGACTTGGTCGCGGTAAGATATAAAACTTGGTTCATTTCTTCTTGACTAAGACTTTCATGAGTACTATGAGAATGCTCATATATTATAAATCATTATACATATTATTTTGGTGGGCCTGTTGCTCACCCTTGCTTTCTTCTTTCATCACACAATATCAGATAGACAAGATGAACAGAACCAAGCTTCCAATTCGCAAGCGGTTAGAAAATGTTCTGCAGTTTTCTGGAAGCGTTGATGCCGCCGTAGCTGAGGTAGGAGCTACCAATAGGCTAGGTTTTCAACTATTGATGAACCAGACTTATGTATAATATGAATTGTAATAATGGCAAAGAAATGTAAATTTATTCAGAACCTTCTTGAGGTGTAATGGCTTATTATGTGGAATAAAATGACTTGTGTTATTTTTTTGGGTATTCATCTATGAGACTATAACTTGCGGTGTGTGTGTGTGTATTGTAGGGTCACAGTACGCAGTAATTGGGTGATTGTTAAGATTAAGTGTTGTTATGGGATATGGAACTTGTGACAACCCGAATCCCCGACCCCGGATTTGGGGGTGTTACAACAACCACTTCCAGTAGCTATGTATTCAACCTCAGCTGTGGAAGTTGACACAGATTGTTGTTTCTTACTATACCAAGATACAAGCCTTTGACCAAGAAATTGACAGCTTCCACTTATATTGTTTTAGTCTACCCTGCATCCATCAAAATCTGCATTTATGTATTCAACAGCTTCAAAACCAGTTCCCTTCAAATATCTGAAAATCCTCTTGAGAGCCATCAAATGTGATTATTTAGGATTTACTTGAAATCTAGCACACATACATGTTGCAAACATGATGTATGTTCTAATAGCATTTAAGTACAGCAAAGATCCAATCATTCCTCTATAACCTAACATGTCTACACTTTTTCCTTTCTTATCATCATCCAACTTGGTAGCTGTAGACATAGGTGTTAATGCAGGTGAGCATTCAACCATTCCAAATTTATTCAACATATCTTTGACATACTTGGTTTGACTGATAAAGATGTCATCATTCTTTTGACCAAATTGAAGGCCAAGGAAGTAACTTAGCTCTCCCATCATGCTCATCTCATATTCACTGTGCATGAGCCTTGAGAATCTTTGACATATATTTTCATTAGTAGAACCAAAAGTGATATCATCCGCATAGATTTGAACTAGGATAATGTCATCACCATGCAGCTTGTAGAATGGAGTCTTATCAATTATCCCTCTAGTGAATCCATGTTTGAGTAGAAATTCTAACAGTATGTCATAACATGCTCTAGGTGCTTGCTTCAATTTATAAAGAGCCTTTAACAGTTTATACACATAGTTTGAAAATTCTGGATCTTTAAAGCCAGATTGTTGTTGCACATAGACTTCTTCTAATTCACCATTAAGGAATGCAATTTTCACATCCATTTAATACACCTTGAAATTAGAATGTGCAGCAAATGCAAGGAAAATTCTTATTACTTCAAGCCTTGCAACTGAAACAAAGGTTGCATCATAGTCAATTCCTTCTTCTTGTGAATAGCCTTTGGCAACCAGTCTTGCTTTGTTCCTTGTCACAATTCGATTTTCATCCATCTTGTTCGCATACACCCATTTTATTCCAATAATGCTTATATTTCTTAGTGCAAGAACCAATTCCCAAACTTTATTTCTTTCAAACTGATTTAGCTCTTCTTGCATAGCAGTTATCCAATCACGATCAAGTAGAGCGTATTCAATTTTCTTAGGCTCAATTTGAGACAGAAAGCATGCATGCAAGCAAGCATTTATATACAGTGGAACGTCTAGTCCTTACTCTAGTATTGGGATCACCAATTATAGCATCTTTTGTGTGACTTCTATCCCATTTTCTGGTATGATCTTGTTGACTAGAATTGTCTGCATTTTCTCTATTATTGGCATGACTTGCATAACTGTCATTTCATACCCCCTGAGTTTGTGCCATCAAATTCAGTTATGCTTCTATCTTGAGATGAATTCTCATTTTCATAATTCACTAGTTCAATTGATTCTTTCTCCATTCTATTACTTGTATTGACTTCAGCATCATCTTCAGAATACTATCAGTATTGAGATTTTTAAAATTTAGGGCTTAGGCTTCATTTTCATCAAGGCATTCCAAGCCTGGACACTTGTCATCATCAAAGGTCACATCCGTGCTTTCCATAATTTTATTTTGATCTAACACAAAAACTTTATAGGCAGTTCTTTCCAATAAATATCCCAGGAAAATAGCTTCAAATACTTTTGAGTCAAAATTTCCAATATATTCAGAGTTGTCTTTGAGCACAAAGCATTTGTTCCAAACACATGTAGATGCTTTACATTAGGCTTTCTTCTTGAAAAAATTGAGTAGGGTGACTTGCCAAGGTTTTTGTTGATTAGATATCTGTTTTGAGTATAGCATGCAATGTTGACAACTTATTCCCATAAACTTGTTGGCAAATTGGCATCTTGCAGCATTGTTCTTGCAACCTCAACTAGATATCTATTTTTCCTTTCAACCATACCATTTTGATGATATGTTCTTGTAGCCGAGAACTCTTGGTCAATGCCCTTATCTTTGCAGAAGTCACTTAAAGCTGCATTCCTGAATTCTATACCATTATCACTCCCGAATCTTTTGATACAATTTTGATCTTCAGCCTGCTTCTCAACTCTTTTTATGTGTTCAATGATGATGTGTAAGGTTTCATCCTTTGAATGCGTAAATTCCACCCAAGTGTATCTTGAGTAATCATCCACCATCACCAATGCATATTCCTTTCTGGATATAGATAAGACATTAACTGGTCCAAATAGGTCCATGTGAATGAGCTATAATAGAGCACTTATAGAATTTATAATTTTACTCTTGTGACTGGATCTTTTCATTTTTTTCTTTTTGAAAAGCTTCAAAGACTTCTTCTTGAGCAAACTCCAAAGTCGGCATGTCTCTCACCAATTCTTTTTTACCAGAGTATTTATTGCCTTGTAATTCAAGTGAGAGAGTTTCATGTGCTATAGCTTGCTTTGTTCAATGAATGTCTTGGTGTAAAAGCAACAAATTTTATCCTTATCTGTTGAATTTAAATCTGCAATAAACAAGCTTCATTTCCTTACTCCTTTCAGAGCAACCTCACTAGTTTTCTTGCTGATTATTGAACAATCTTCTTTTTCAAATATGACCTTAAAACCCTTGTCAGTAAATTGACTTACACTCAGTAGATTTACTTTAAGACCAGCAACTAGTGCTACATCATCAATGATAACATTTCCAGAAATCAACTTGCCATATTCCATTGTGAATCCTTTCTTGTTATCTCCAAAAGTCACCAATGGGCCAACCATCTCCTCAAACTATGACAGCGGGGCTCTATCGCCTGTCATATGTTTGGAACATCCACTGTCAATGATCGATATGACTTTATTCTTCTTGCCCTGCACACAATAAGGATTAAGTGTGTTTAGTTATCCAAGAAGTGGTGGGCTCTTTCTTATTTTTCACCGAAGTTGTAGAAGTAGAATTTGAACATTAAAAAAAATAGCATCTATAGTTTGATCATCATTATCCTTTTTAATTGCAGATCCAAGATTGACTTCCTTAAGATCTTTCCTCAATTTATGACAACTTGTCATAACCTTCATATTAGAAGGGATGCAATCAAACTTATCACAGAAGGAATAGGGATCTTCAGCCAGTGCCTCATTGTATTTGCATGCTTCAAATTTTGGCTCACTAATAGCCTTTTTACAAAGGTGAGTTAGGTGATTTTTTAAGTCACATTTCTTACATTACTTCCTTGTAGCATCTGCAACATAGGCATAATTTTTGCTCTTGTTTACATCTATTTTTCCATTTCTATTTTTTTCTTTTTCCCAGTGTTTTCAATTTTGGTCTCCTTTGTTGGTGTCTTTGCAGTTTAGCTTACTATGGGCTTCTTTTCACATTCACCAATAGGAGTAGTCCAGAAGAATGAGCAAAAATTTTAGGTTCACTTCTTTAGCTTCATAATACTCGTCATGAAGCTACAAATCATTTATCAACCTATTGAACCTCTCAAAAATTTCAGTTATGCCTTCCTTTGGTTTAGCCATAAAACCCACATACTGTGAAACCAAGATCGTTCTTTGTTTTGATCTAACCTCTTTTGTTCCCTCAGATAGTATTTCTATTTTCTCTCAGATTTGTTTAGCTGACTCACAGTTAATAATATTATTGTACATTACATTATCAAGGGACTCAATTAAAATGAGTTGTAAGCCACCATCCAGTGAAACATTTTACTTTTCAGGCTCTGTGTAGGTTGAGGGATCTTTAGGTGCAAAATGTGTAGGTATGACCATATCTCCATCTGTTGATTCAGGAACCCTTTTCATAGGAATAAAGAGTCTATTTTTTAGAATCTGAATGTACATAGGTTTGGCCATCCTTATGAACAACGTCATTTTATTCTTCCATAATATGTACTTTATCTTAACAAAGACAAGTATCTTGATACTGCTAATTTTCCGAGCACTCATTCTTCCAAGACCTTTTTCTTTTTTACTTTCAGATTTTTCTCTAATACCGCTTGTTAGATATTGAGTGCAGTGAAATATGACACAGAGGGGGGGGGGGTGAATGTGTTTTTTTGGATTTTAATTTGCTTTGAAAGTGTTTGCCTTATAAATTAACAAAGCAGATATGAAGTTGTAGAGATAAGTTGTTTAATTGTAAGCACACAAACAAAATATCAAAAACTCACTTGATTGTATTAATCAAATTTATTTTGCTACAAATATGTGTTCTTGAAAATAAGAACTCAACTGCAAATCTTGAGAGAAAATGCAAGATATTTTCTAGATCTCTTTTTATATTTCTAAACTAAGGACTCGTGCATGCTTTATAGACCAACATCACGGGTTTACAAAACTTGCATTAAAATGTACCAACACATTTTCTAAAGCTATCTTGTCTATTTTTATTTCTAGTGTTAGCAAATATATGCATAATCTTGTAGGTCTATGACCGTCCTTTTTCCACTGAATCTTGGCCCTTGATCTTGTATTTTTCAAGCTGTATTTGTAGACTTTCAAATTCGGTGAATGAATTGTTTGTTGACTGATAATCTTGAATCTTCAAGTTGTCTGCATTTTGTAATATGAGCTAGTTTTTCGAGATCTCTTTTGTTCTATAGAGATGTCACATATTGATAAGTATAATGACTTATTGATATCTTGAGTTCTCTACATGTGTCTTTGACTTATCGAGGTCCTCAATTCTCTATATATAGAATTACTTGTCGATATCTCCAGTTCTCTAAATAGGCTTTTGACTTGTCGATATCTCTAGTTCTCTACATCAAGATTTGGCTTGTCGATATCTCTAGATCTCTACATAAAGAAATGACTTGTCGATATCTCTAGTTCTCCACATAGACTTTTTGACTTGTCGGTATTTGAGATCTCTAGATGCATTTTGACTTATTAATATCTCTTGGGACTTCTCGATAAATCATTTTAGACTTCTCGACATCCCTTGATTTGTGACTTGTCGATATCTGACTTAAAACATTTTTCGTAGAACAGAATTATTTAAATCCAAGCTGTTACACTTCTATGGATTTGATCTTCTTCCAAAGTTTATTCCTTAGCTTAAGAACTGTTCACAGAAAAATCATCCAATCCAATCTACTAAATATTTTCACAAACTCAAGAAATACAATAATTACATAACACAATTTTAGATTATCATACAATTTATTCTTAGGGTTTTCATTGTGACTTGGTCTTGTTATGTACAGCCATGTCCTGCACAACATTAATCCTTAGAAAAGATGAAATAGAGAAAACATGAATTCTAGAGACATGATTATGACAACTCCACCAATGGGCTATCTCCGCCCAAACCTCTCTGGAAATAGGACAGTTCCGCTGAAATATGATCTTGGGTTTCCAATTCAGAATAACACATTGAGCACCATAAAGAGATGGAAGAGATTATACGGTTTATGAAAGCTCTTAAAGGCAGCACCTTCCGTTGGACTTTTCATAAGAATATACAGATCTGTGGAGGCACTTTAAGAGCCCAAATCCACCTCCAAATTTAATCGTAAGCATTATTAGAATCACTATGCCTCCGTAGTACCTCATTGAATTTCTTTATTGAAAAAGGCCTTTTCACTGGCCGCCATATTAGCAAGTCTTAAAGCGTGTTGAAGTCTAAAAAATTAATCTAAGTACCAATATTTTCCATTGCATTATTATCCCTCCAAGACAAAGGGCAGTTCCATAAAACATGCGCTGAGGTTATCGTACCCTTTTAGATATTTACAAAAACTTTGATTGTTGAGTGTTAATATTTTAATGCTCTGTAAAGAGAAGGATATACATCCGTAAGGTCTCCCAAAGAGTTCCACCGATCTTCACAGAAAAAGGTTAATTCCCTATTATTAACCTTTCATTCACACTTATCCTCCGTAAAAGAGACCCAGCATCTGAGGCTCCTAAACATACGAAACATTTGAGTATGGGAGAGCAAGACCCAGATTCCAAAAAAGAATGAAGGTTGTAATTGATATTACTCCCACATTTTTGCATCAATAATCTGTTCCAAATCTTCTTCCTTTCATTGTAGCATCGCCGCCACCACTTTGCTAGTAGTATCTCATTTTTCTGAGCTAAAATAGAGATTCCCAAACCTTCCTTATGTTTGGGATTGCATACATTTTCCCATTTTACCAAGTGTAATTTCCTTGTAGGATTTTCAGCAGATAACTCATGACCCCAAGGAAATTGCCTCCTTAAAAGCTCTAACTTTTTAATGACACCAACATGTATACGTAATAAGTTGAACCAATATGTTGGAATACTATCAATTGAAGCTTTTAAAAGAATAACCTTACCTGCCATTGATATCGAACTCAAATCCTATGAATACAGCGTTTTTCCCTCAAGATCAAAGGAACCCAGTAAGAGATCAAACTTGGACTAACTCCAATTTTTGCTCCAAGATAATCAACAGAAAATAATTTTCCCATTCCTCCTTAATTCCTTTTTCTTCATGAAATCCATAAAGACTGCTTTTGTTAAAGTTGATTTTGAGACTTGATAAGTTTAAAACACTGCAGAATTCTTTTGATCTGGACTATCGAATTTGAGTCATTTTTTTATGAATAATATCACATCATCCGTATACTGAAGATGTGTAAAATCCTCACTTCCATTAGGGAGCCTAATACCATCAAACAAACCTTTATTGTTTGCTTCATTCAAGAGTGAGGATAAAACTTCTCCTAACAAATTCAACAGGAGACGTGACATCGGGTCACCCTGACGTAATCCTCTGGATGGGGAGAATTCATCTGTAGGGCTGCCATTAACTAATATTGAGATGGTAGATGATCGGAAGATATTTCGTATCCATGAGATCTACTGAAAATTAATTTTCTTCAACAATGCAATAAGGAAATTCCAATTAATGATGTCAAAAGCTTTTTCAAATTTGATTTTGAAAATCACTCCCCTATATTTTCTCTCCTTTAAGGATACAGAGATTTCATTTGCCACCAAGATACAGTCTGAGATCTGTCGTCCTTGTATAAAAGCCGACTGACTGTCTGAAACCAATTTGTCCATTATTGTCATCATATTAGATATCAATACTTTTTATGCATTTATTTCTCGTAGGCCAACTGCAAGAGTGGCCTAAAGGTCCAAATTTGGACCGATTTCGGTCCAAATTCACCCAACAGTGGCCTAAATCTCGGTCCAAATTTAGACCGATGAATAGTGCCGACCTAAATTTAGGCCGACACTATTCATCGGTCCAAATTTGGACCGAAATTAAAATAATAGTTTTTAATGTATTTCTTTTAGTTTATTACATAAAGTTTTGATTTCGAGTATTTATAAATGCAATTAACCGATATTAGGATATTATTATTATTTATTTAAATAATAATTTAAATTAAAAAATATTTAAACGTAATTAAATAAGTATCATTGCATTTCTTGAATTCAAATTACGAATACATTCAAACATTAAAATAAAGATTACAACACATAAAACTTAATTTGAAACACAACATAAATTAAAATGCGATGAGAACTAATTCTGAGATGCACTAATTGAGATGCACTAATTGAGCATTTGTTTCTCAGAATATACTAATTCTGAGAATTAGTATTACTTAACGATGTTTTAAGATTTAATTAATATTTGTACTTTTCTTATTTGAATTTAATGTTTTATTAAAGGTTTTATTATAAAATTTATAACTAAATGTGTTTACTATTTTTCATATATATTTGAAGTTTAATTAGAATCATATTAGTCATTTATTAACAATTTTAAAATAAAACAAGTAATTAATAATAAAAAAAATATAAAGTTAGTATCTTACATCATACAAAAACAATATATTTATTATTATAAGACCTTAAAATAATTAAATAAATATATTGAGATTTGAACCAAAATTTAGACCAAACTGTTGGAGTTGGAGAGGGGTTCGGTCCAAATTTGGACCAAGGTTCGGTCCAAATTTGGTCCAAACTCTTGGAGTTGCTCTTAACTCTTGGAGTTGCTCTTAGGTTAGATTAACTTAAATGAGTTTAATAAGATTATTAAAAAAGTTAAATATTAATGTTCATATAAAAGTTAAAGAAAAAATTATGATTTTAGTTTTAATATCTAATTTTGGGTAATTATATAATTTATATCTTATATTACGCATACACATATTTTGTAACTACACATTTAAAAGTAAAAGTATAATATATTGTATATTGTATAACTGGACATGATGTATATTTTAATCATCAAACAAAATTTGAAATAGAAATTGAGTTTGATTTGATGAAAAAACATTGAACCCAAAACTAACCATTTTAATTTGATTTAATTATTTTTTTAACCCAATTATATTTATTTTTTAATCGGCTTAATCGACCAAAAAGTCAGTGGTTGGTTCAGTCGAGAGTATAATTAAATACATATGTATACATAGAATTATGAGAGATAAATAAAATGAAGTCATGTAAATAATATAAACCAACATATTATTTACAAAAAAGTTAAAATAAAAAAGATAAGATACAAGGAAAAATGTAGTTTACCTAATGAAAGATTTAATGTAAACTTAAAAATCATAGTACCCCAATAGTTATGAGATAAAATCATTAGGAAATTATTAGGAAGATCTTAGTGGTTCAGTTCTCAAGATTAATTCTTTTCATTATGTAAAAATAATAAAGAAAATACTTTTGTAATTTTTAAATATACAGATATAACTTCACAACCATTTTTAGGTATGTAATGCAACACAGGGGGGTCAATGTGTTATCTTGATTTTAAGTTATCTGTTATGGTTTTAAGCTTTTTGGAACAAAATAGTTTGTATGACCTTGTAGTGATAAAATACTCAAATACAAACACACAAGAAGATTATCAAAAACTCACTTGATTTGTATTAAATCAAATTTGCCTTGCTACAAATCTTTGTTCTTAGAAATAAGAACTCAGCTTCTGTTCTTGAGAGAATACTAGATATTTTCTAGATCTGTTTGTTTCTTCTAAAGAATGGACTCGTGACATGCTTTATAGATCAACATGTACGGGTTTATAAAACTTGCACTAAAATGGACTAACACAATTTTAAAGATATTTTGTACATTTCCATTTCCAATGTTAGAAAATTTATGCAGAATCTATTAGGTCTGTGATCCTCCTTTGTCCAATTCATTTTGGCCCTTGATCTTGTATTCTTCAAGCTAAATTTGCAGGCTTCCCAATTTAGTGATAGAATTGTTTATTGACTAATAATCTTGGATCTTCGAGTTGTCTGCATTTTGAATTATGAAGTTGTTTGTCGAGATATCTTTTATTCTGTAGAGATGTCACATATCGATAAGTAAAATGACTTCTCGATATCTTGAGTTCTCTATATGTGTTTTTGACTTGTCAAGGTCTCGAGTTCTCTACAAGTAGAATGACTTGTCGAAATCTCAAGTTCTCTACATAAGCTTTTGACTTGTTGATATCTCTAGTTCTCTACATGAAGAATTGATTTGTCGATATCTCTAGTTCTCTACATAATGAATTGACTTGTCACTATCTCTTGTTCTCTACATAAAAAATTGACTTATTGATATTTCTAGTTCTCTACATGCAGATTGACTGGTCGATATCTCTTGGGACTTCTCTACAAGTCATTTAAGAGTTTTTGACATACTTCTCGATATTCCTTGATCTGTGACTTGTCAATATCTGACTTAGAACATTTTTCCTAGAACAACATTATTCAACTCCAAGCTTCTATACTTCTCTCTGAAGCATGATCAGGATTGATCTTTTTCCAGAGTTTATTCCTTAGTGTTATGGGTAAGAAATTGGGGTATATTTAATGCTAAGGTTAGTGAGCTTCGAGGCTCGTTTTGACTGCTCTTGTGTCTCGTGACTCAATCTGCCTTCACAAGATGCTTGTGTACCTTGCAGTCTGCTAAGGATCAAGTCAAAAATGTAGTTCTGATCTGTGGGGTAAGGCCCCGTATATAGGCATAGGCTTCCTTGAATTGGATTAGGGTTAGTAAACTTGGTGGGCAAGTCTCAGATTTAGAATATATTTTGGGGTCCTAGAATGTAGGAATTTGCTTCCTTATAGGACTATGTGGCTTGAGGACTACTCTTTTGAGAGTTCGATTCTGATTTGAACTTGTTTTCTCAATCACAATTTGGGCCGATACTAGGCCTACGAGTTTAATAATAAATCCTTGGTTTGCGGGCCCTTTGAGCCCAATTAATGACACACTAATTGTTGGGCCTTAATAACTGGACTCTATCTTTCAACCAAATCAGGAATAATAAATGCGCGTATATAATACGAAGTTAGGGTTATTTTTATCCCTTTTCATTTACCCCCCAACTTTTAGGAAAACTTATAAGATTTTGTAAAAGTTAAGTTGTCATTTTTGCCCTTGCAGGGTATCGTATTTATCATAAAGTGTGGAGCGACCTACACGTTTTCAAAGATTTACCATTCTTGAGGTTTCAAACTATTTTCTGGAAATTTTCCATACTTATTTTTCTTACATACTTCCTCTACTAGGATATGCCTTGATTTGGTTATTGCACCCAATATAGGGACTTCGGGGGTCTCGCTGCCCGGTCAGCAATTCGGGTCTAGGTTCGAAGCGTCCTGTGTTCTAGTCGAACAACCTCGACCAGGATCCACGACTTGGAATTATGGTCGAAGATATGACCAATTTCAGGCCTCTAGTCATTTCTGTTAGAATATGATTCTCGACCTGAAACTCGACCAAGATTCTGGTCGAACTTCAGTTACTTGTCCTTCAACCTACTACTAGAATTTTCACCTCAATCCTGGTCATTGAATTAAGCTTTTTAAGGCTTCTATTCGAAGAAATTCGAACATTCATGACCATAAATTCGACCCCGATCCTGGTCATTTTGAAGGTTCATTTTCAAGCTTCTGTTAGAAGTCTTTCAAACAGAACTCACGACCATAAATTCAACCCCAATCTTGGTCATTTTGAAGGTTCATTTTCAAGCTTCTGTTCGAAGCCTTTCGAACAAAACTCATGACCTCAATTTTGACCTTAATTTTTGTCATACACTTTGTCTACCTAATCTCATTGGATTGGACTTTTAACTGAATTGGACCTTCAATTGAATTGGGCCTTTAACTGGATTAGGCCTTTATTTTTCCTAATCCAATTTATTGGGCCTTCATTTTTTCTAATCCAATTTAGATTGGGCCTGTTAGAACACACAATACTATAGAAGGGGGTTGAAAATAGTGTTTATACAATCAAATTGACTAAGAACACAAGTATGTAATAGTAATCAAGTTTATTCAATATAATAAGCTCTATTACAAAGTAGGTTAAACTACTCTCTCAGTGATGAACAATATCACTAAGAGCTGCTAGGTTACAATGAATAATTTTCTCGTTAATGATAACACTTCTTGTGTAAACCTTAAGTTATGTTTATATAGTACACAATTACAAGATATCTTCTAATTGATATAGAATATAATTCTGTCTCCTAAAATATATCAATCAGATATTATCTTCTACAAGTCTTCTAGCTATCCAACTCTTCATGCATATCTTCTTTTGTTTTAGTCCAGACCCTCTCCTGTAAATCAGTTATATTCCTTATCTGAAGTACCCATACTTAAGTCCTGATATAAATCCTGACGGCCTTAAGTTCTGATATAAGTTCTGACTTCGGTAAGTTCTAATTTCCAGTAAGTCCTGATAAGTCCTGATATTAAGTTCTGAAACTAAACATAAATCAGATTAGACATGACATCTCAAATATATCTAACAATCTCCCCCAACTTGTAAATTATGAAAAATATACAAGTTAATAGATTTGATGATGTAAAAAACATTTAAGTACAAATACAATGAGAGTTTATTTAGACAACTAACTATAACTTACAGTCCTTGCAGCTTTTACCAATTTTACTGAGTCAATCTGAATCGAAAGTGATTCTTGACAAAGTTTGATATCAGCTTCTCTTCTGCATTTCTCAGGACTTGAGCTAATATAGCCTTGACTTGCTTTATTTCTTCATCTTGACTTCCAATCTGGTAGATTGCAGTCCTAAGTGCTGAGATGTGATTTCTTTCTAATCCATCACCAAGTCTGATTACTCTTGGATGAGATGAGTCTTCATTATAGCACAGACATTTCTCTTTCAGAATAACTTCAAGTTTAGCAGAATTCTTCTTCATTGGAATTTCACTTCCATCATCTTCAACTATCCTTGGAACAAATTCTGCAATCCTTGATCCAGAGATTCTGGCTTTATCCTTTATAGTCTTCATGATGAAATTTGACCATCTTCTGGTAATCTCAGACTTTATCTCCAAAAGATAATGAAAGAATTGAAGTTCTTTCAGAGATTTGTTCAACACATCTGATTCTGACATTTTGTATGTTCTTCCATCTTCAAGAAACAGAATCAGCTTTTTTTTGACATTACTCTTATCATGAGCATCCAGTACCACTTGAACAGATATAACCTTGTCAAGGTGTTTCTGTGTAACTTCCTCAAGTGGTTTATCAGTTAATAATATGGATCTCTGGTAATTACTTCAACTCCTGTTTTGATCTTGGCTTCTTCATAACCTAATACAGCTCTGTCTCTTGCTTCTATGGCTTTCAATCCAATAGTTATGAAATCAGATAGTAGTTGAATTTTCTTATGATCTGATGGTTTAGCATTTTTCCATAGGAGTTTCTTCTTATCAGTAACTGTCATCTTGCCCAAATCAACTTGAGCTCTGTCAGAGGTTGATGTCTTAATGACTTGATCAGGATTTGTTGTTTCATTTATACCTTGTTGTTCTGAAATGTCTTCACTCTGAACAACTTGAGCTATGTCGGAGGTTGTCTAAGATTGTTCTGTTATCTTCTTTCTTTTCAGAGTTTCAACAGTTTCATCTTCAGCAGCTGTATCATCAAAAACCTGAACCATTTTGCACACAGATTTCATCAGGATTTGAGTAATCTTCATCTCATGTTTCTTTATTGGTTCATCAATCTTTCCTTTCCCTTTTGCCTTGGGATCAATTTCAACTTGTGATCTTGTCTTGGGCTTTGAAGCCTCAGAAGTTGACCTTTCCTTGATCGCAATGCCTTTTGCCTTAGGCCTTGGAGGTTTCTTTGCATTAGAAGCTTTAGACTTAGGATTTGTCTTCTCAGCTGCAAATTTATCTTCTTCCTCCTTTAGAGTCTCTAAGTCCATTCCAGGATTATGCTTGAGAAATAATCTTCTAGCAATCTCTTCATCAAGTGTCTGAATCTTGGGATCCTTATAGTAGACAGTAGTCTCCCTAACCTTAAGCTTCAGAGTTTATAAAAACTTCTGAGAGTCTTGACTTCCTCCTTGAATGAGAATATCAGAACTTGATATCAGACTTTGATTATCAGAACTTGCTTTTAGAACTTGAGCATTCACAGCTTCAGAACTTGTATTCTTCTGTGTAGAAGATTTGCTAGAATCAGAAATTAGTTTTTGTGAAGAAACTTTGCTGCTTTGCCCTTGACCTTGACCTTTCCTTTATCATCCTTCTTCTTCAGTACTTGAATAGTTGAGCATTTGGACTTAACTACCTTCTCACCCTTTTTGGCATCATCTGATAGGAGTAGAGAGAGAAGAAGTTCCACTGAAGATTTCCACTGAAGATTGGATTTTATTCAGTTGAGTCTGTTGAGCAGCTTAATTTTGTAGGACCTCATCCAGTTGGGCCTGCTGCTTTTCTTGAGCTTGCTCAATAGCTTCAACTTTCTCTTGAATATGTCTGATAAACCTCTTTTTGTCTAGTTTGATCTCCATGTCTAGCTTATCAGCTTTTTCTAGAAGTTTATCAACCTTTTCATGAGTCTGTGAGTGTAGACCTTGAAGACTTTTAGTACTGAGAGCTGTGACTTTAAGTTGAGCTTTGAAGTCAGAATTTGTCAACAACTCATCAGCTTTTGCAATATGATCTGGCAGAACTTCTGAGCTGGGAATGAAGTCAGATTCATTCCACTTCTTGGTCCATTCAACTCCTCTGTGAGTTTCTTCCCATGGAATAGGAGCATCTTCTTCAACAAACTTTTTAAGCAGTGTCTCCTTTCCAAGAATTTGAGTTGGAGTGTTTACTGGAGCTGACTCTCCAGAACTTGTAGAAGCTCATCATCTTTCAATAACACAAGAGTGTGTATGGCTATAGGAGATTCTGGTACAACTTCATCTATTTCCACATCCAGATTTGGAGTAGTTGTTATTTCAGCATTTAATGGAGAAACATGTGAAGTTGTCCTTGTCCTTGTGGTGCTTCCATAAACAAGACAGATGGAATGTTCAGCCTATGGATGTCAATTTCAGGACTTAATCCTGAATATTCAACTGTATTTGATTCTCTGAGTGGAGAGATATGAGGTGTGATCACTGTGTCTGGAACAGTATCTTCAGGTGCTAGAAGGCCTTCAATTACTGTAGGTTCTGATGAGATCAGAGATTCCTGATCCCCTTCCTCAGCATCTTTATCATCCTCAGATTGAGGTTGTGCCATATGCCTACCTGCTCTCATCTTCCTTGATCTTCTAGATGGAGGAGTGACTTTATCTGTATCAGAACTTCAAGGTCTTTTCCTTTTCATAATTCCATAACCTTTAGCTTCATTCTCCTTTTAAAAAATCACATTTGCAGCTTCTACCTCCTTCTGAAAAATTACATTTTCAGCTTCTATTGTCACAGGTTCTGATGCAGGAACCTGAGCCTGTTCATCTTCATCTGATTCATCTCTAAGAATCATCCTTCTTCTCCTTGGTGGAGATTTAGGCACAAAGATAGTTCTTTTGGGCCTAGAGGATTTGAGAGGTGAGGTTCTGATGGTAGGTGCTGATGATTGTGCTGGTTGAAAATAGGTTCTGATGGTAGGCTGTGATGGTTGTGGTTGAGAGGATTGAGCTGGTTGAGTATTGGTAAGTTGTGTAGGTGGAGATGGTTGTGGTTGATAAGATTGTGCAATATCAGTAAATTGGGTTGTATATGTGTTGGGTCAGAGTTTACTAAGAGCTGTTTTACTGATGTAGGAATTTGAAGGGGTCTTAGTATCTCTTTTTTATTATCAGTAGATAACAAGAAGGCCCTTTTAGCAAGTTTAAAAGGTTGAATTGATTCACTAAAGTTTTGGGGCTTATTAGAACTACAAACATTATAAATAAGTTGATAGAATCTAGCAAAATAAACAGTATTTGGGTCCTCTTGCATCCTATCCCCAATAAAACCCAAAATAGCAATAGCATAATCAAAATAAGTTTGATTAAGACGTGCATACCCTATTTACCGACTCAGAATGGGAATGGCATCAAAGTTGGAGCATTTGTTGGCAAAAGCTCTGGTGATGCAGTCAAAGAAGAAACTCCACTCCCTTCTGATGTGGGGCCTTTTCAGTTGTCCCACCTTGGACAAACTTTTCTCATAGCCAAGATTGGCCATCATACCCTGTAGCAATGAATCTTCAATCTGAGCATTGAAAGTACAATTCTCTGGTAATTGAAGAGCTTGTCGAAAAGTAGACAAGGTAACCAGATGCTCATCTTCCCCAGTTGAGAAAATAATGCTTGGGGACCCATTTTCACCACCATCATCATAAACACCAGTGCTCTAAAACTCCAGTATCTGTGTTCTTGAGAGTAATTGTGGTTGGGTCAAAGCATACCCAATCTCACTGTTAGCCAGAAAATCTTGAATAAAATGAAGATCTGATGGAGCATCATCCTTGCTGAGAATAGCCATGTAGTTATTGGGGATGAACTTGGCTCCATTAAAGATGATGTCCTTGGGTGCCATTTCTATAAGAAATTAAGTAAAAAGTTGTGTGTTCGAAAGATGTTTGATAAAATGCCTGTAAGAGAGTCAAGTTCTCAGAAAATAGAGAGAAAAAGAGAGAGAGAGAGAGAGAGAGAGAGAGAGAGAGAGAGAGAGAGAGAGAGAGAGAGAGAGAGAGAGTAAAAGAATTAATTGATAAAGTAAGAGTAGGTAAAAGATTGTGAAATCTTTTAACTCTAATATATATACTCTTTCCACTCAACGGCTCTTTTTGGAATTAAAACAGACATTTGACACCTGGCAGCATATAATCAGTCAAAACATTATTAGTGGGCACGGTAAACGTGCAGTAATAATTGTGCACATGCAGTTATCAAGGCAAACACATTTCCCACTAACCAAATGATTATCACTGTTTCTATCTCACTTAATTTTTTTCTGATAAATATGACCATTACAGTAAAAAACTACAAATAAGTCAAGTAAATAAATAATGCCACGTAAGCATCAGGATTTGCATCAGAACTTGACTATTATCAGAATTTAACGGTCATCAGAACATGACTTCTGTACTCAAAAAGTGAATGACTATTTCTGTGATTCTTCACACAAATACTAACTGGTTTCTTCAGAGTTTAACCATCAGAACTTTCATCAGAGCTTGTCCTCAGAATTTATGTAAATAAAACTTAACTGTTTGTCAGAAACAACTTAATCACCACATTAATTTTCATCATTCATATGGAGTGATAGTGTGTAGATGTGCAAATGATCAGATAAAGATTAAAGTATGATAAACTTCAGTATATCTTAGAAATAAGGCATAAATAAGAAAAGTGCTTAAAATTTGTCTTTAATTTTGAAGTCTAATATAGAATAAATTTATGCAAGTATCCACCTCAACTATTTGTGCTCATTTTATGCATCTTTTGAAATTCTTTTGACATTGGCTTCTCAGTGTAAATGAGTTACAACTGCTATCAGAATTTATGTTGTTATCAGAATATTTCTCCAGTAATCAGAGAATGTGAAAAGTCACCAAGAAAATTTTAATTTTCTAATGCATATTACTTAATACCAGCAATGCACTTGGGTCTTCCCTATCACATATTTACTCTAGATCTCAAAGGAGTACCTGATTTCAATTTTTCTTTTCTTCTATTTTCTTCAGATAAGTGAGGCTTATAAAGCATGTAGTTAATCCTTAAGATTTATTGACATTAGAATTTGACAGATAAGAAGCAATAATCTAGTTTGTGACTTAGTAATAAGATACAAGGAGTAAATTTGACTAAGATCAAAATCAGAGTTTGCTTGTGTTATGGATTTCCACATAAATAACTAATTCAAACATGGGATACACAGTTTGTTAAAGACTACTAAGTTAGCATCTAACAAATAATCCTCATTGGAGTGAATAGTCACAGAGCATTCAAAACACTTTCAGAGTTTATAGAATCACATCCGATAACAATCAGTATTTAATATGTTACAAATTAAGCACAGATTACATGAAGATAAGACAATCTGTAAACACTGGTCATAAAGTCTGATGCATGACAACAAAAACTAAACAGATTTTGAGAAAGAATCTGAAACCATTCCAAGTTCATTTACCAGTCTTGTAAAAGTAGCTTCACATAGTGGTTTTGTGAAGATATTTGCTAGTTGTTGATCTGTTGGGACAAAATGCAATTCCACTGTACCTTCCATCACATGTTCCCTTATGAAATGGTACCTAATGTTGATGTGCTTTGTCATTGAGTATTGAACTAAATTTCTTGTCATAGCAATAGCACTTTGATTATCACAGTAAATAGGTATTTTAGAAAATTCTAACCCACAGTCCAGTAGCTGATTTTTCATCCAAAGAATCTGTGCACAACAGCTTCCTGCAGCAATATATTCTGCTTCTACAGTTGATGTGGAAATTGATTTATGTTTCTTGCTAAACCAAAAAACCAATCTGCCTCCAAGAAATTGGTAGCTTCCACTAGTGCTTTTTCTGTCTATTTTGCATCCTGCAAAATCTGCATCTAAGTAACCTATTAGATTAAAGTCTGATTCCCTAGGATACCATAATCCCAGATCAGTTGTACCCTTGAGGTACTTGAAAATTATTTTCACAACTATTAGATGAGGTTCTCTTGGATTAGCCTGAAATCTTGCACAAAGACAGGTAGCATACATGATATCAGGTCTACTTGCAGTCAAATATAGAAGTGAGCCAATCATACCTCTGTAGTTAGCAATATCTACTGATGCTGCAGTATCTTTATCTAACTTGGTGGCAGTGGCCATGGGAGTGGATGCAGTTGAACTATCTTGCATTCTAAATTTCTTGAGTAAATTTCTAGTGTACTTGGATTGATTTATGAAAGTACCTTCTTCAGTTTGCTTGATTTGAAGTTCTAGAAAATAGCTAAGTTCTCCCATCATACTCATTTGATATCTTGACTGTATTAACATAGAAAATCTTTCACACAATTTTATATTTGTAGAGCCAAAAATGATATCATCAACATATATCTGTATCAAAACTAAGTCATTTCCATGGTTGAGGTAGAACAGAGTTTTATCAATTATGTCTCTGGTTAATCCACCTTTAAGAAAAAATTGAGCCAGAGTCTCATACCATGCTCTAGGAGCTTGCTTAAGGCCATAAAGTGCTTTGTCAAGCCTGTAGATATGATTTGGAAATTTTGGATCTACAAAGCTTGGAGGTTGTTCAACATATACCTCTTCTTCTAATTCTCCATTGAGAAAAAGCACTTTTAACATCCATTTGAAAGACTTTGAACTTCTTGTGAGCAGCATAAGCCAAAAATATTCTTATGGCTTCCAATCTAGCAACTGGAGCAAATGTTTCATCATAGTCAATACCCTCATATTGAGAGTAACCTTTAGCAACCAGCCTTGCTTTGTTTCTTGTAATTATGCCATCACTGTCAGTTTTATTTCTGAACACCCATTTTGTACCAATAATGGATTTGTCCTTTGGTCTTGGCACTAGGGTCCAGACTTTATTTCTTTTAAATTCATTTAACTCTTCTTGCATTTCTTTCACCCAATCAGAATCTTGAAGAGCTTCTTCCACTTTCTTTGGTTCAGTCTGAGATAGAAAGGAATGATAGAGACATTCATTTGTTGTTGTTGTTCTAGTTCTAACACCTGCTTCAGGATCTCCAGTTATTAAGTCGGGTGTGTGTGATTTAGTCCACTTCCTTGCAGATGGAAGTTGATCTCTAGAACTGGATCCTCCCCCATGTTCCATGCTGTCTCCATCAGCATTTTCTAATGCTCCCCTGAAGTTATGCTCTCTAAAATTTCAGAGTTTCCAGAATTATCAGAATTTGGCTCATCAGAACTTGATAAATCAGAACTTGAAGAGCCAGTGACTGGTTCTGATACTTCTTGAGAGTCTTGAGATGTGGTATGATCATCAGCTTGCTCCCCTGAATAGGTGCATTTTCCTTTGGAGCAGTTACCACAGTTTCAATGACATCAGAATTTAACCCATCAGGACTTACATGATCAGGATTTAGGTCATCAGAATTTACAGAATCAGAATTTACATCTTCATTTTTAAATCTCAGCTGATCATGATCATTGAAATCTTCAAGTCCAGTAATCTTTTTATCATCAAAAGATACATTGATAGATTCCATGACAACCCTTGTTCTTAAATTGTAGACTCTGAAGGCTTCTGTGGAAAGTGGATATCCAACAAAAATTCCTTTATCAGCTTTTAGATCAAATTTTGACAGGTGTTCAGGATGAGTCTTAAGAACAAAACACTTGTATCCAAATACATGAAAGTATTTCAGATTTGGCTACTTTTTCTTCACCATCTCATATGGTATTTTCCATGCTTGTTTATGAGTGTAGCATTCTGTGTAAAACAAGTAGTCTGCACAACTTCAGCCCAAAAATAGGATGGTAGCTTTGCTTCATCAAGCATAGTTCATGTAGCTTCAATAAGAGTCCTGTTCTTTCTTTCTACAACTTCATTCTGCTGTGGAGTTCCAGGTGCAGAAAATTCCTGCTTTATTCCATGCTCTTTGCAGAACTCTTACATGATTAAATTCTTGAACTCAGTGCCATTATCACTTCTTATGATTTTAACAGAATCTTTGATTAACTTATCCAGCTGTCTCACATGATCAGTTAGAGTAGATGCAGTTTCATTCTTCTTGTGCAAGAAATACACCCAAGTGTATCTTGTGAACTCATCCACTATAACCATAGCATATTTCTTCTTCGCAATAGACATGACATTGACTGGACCAAATAGATCAACATGCAGTTTATAATAAGGCTCAAGAATTGAGGATTCAGTTTTGCTCTTGAATGAAGATTTTTTTGTTTTGCCTTTTGACATGAGTCACAAAGACCTTCAGGAGCAAATATTGATTTTGGAAGTCCTCTCACCACATCTTTCTTTACTAGCTCATTCATGTTGTTTAAATTTAAATGAGAGTGTCTCTTGTGCCAATTCCATCTTTCTTCAATTGATGTTCTGCTTAACAGACAGATTGCAGAACCATCAGAATTTGTTGAAAGTCTGGCTTCATATATGTTACCATGTTCGTAACCTTTCAGAACCACTTTTCCTGTAGAATTACTTACAACTTCACAGTGTTCTTCAAAGAAATCCACATGAAAACCTCTATCATAGAGTTGACTCACACTTAGCAGATTGTGTTTAAGTCCTGAGACAAGAGCTATTGATTCAATTATGACATTCTCAAGATTGATATTGCCATATCCCAGAGTCTTTTCCATGTTGCCATCTCCATAAGAAACTCCTGGGCCAGCTTTCTCCACAAAGTCTGATAGCAGGGCTTTATTTCCAGTCATATGTCCTGAACATCCACTGTCCAAACCTAGGATGTTTTTTCTGTTGCCCTGCAATCACAAAGACCACTATTGGTTAGTTTTAAGGACCCAGACTTGCTTGGATCCTTTGGCCTTTTTAAGTTTTTTAGCATTTGCAGTGGATTTAGTTTCAGAGTTTATGCTAATATGTTTTTTATCAGACTTTATATCAGACTTTGCATCAGAATTTACACTAGAAGGAATTACACTAACTTTCTTTAAAGAAGGTTTTATTTGATAATAATCATAGTACAAACTATGATATTCCTTACAAGTATAAATAGAATGCCATAAACTACCACAATGAAAACAAGGATTTTGTGGTTTAAACCTAACAGACTGACTCTTAACTCCTGATCTAGGAGGTAAGGAGTTTATATCTTTATTTTTACTGCAAAAATTAGCAAGATGGTTAGAGTTTCCACAGTTATAACATTTCTTTCTAGGAGTATTAGGAATATGCATATAATTATTGCTTTTATTCACACATTCCCTTCCATTCCTATTTTTCCTAGCTTCTTTGACCTTGTTTACATTTCAAATCTCTTTCAACTTATGCTTAAGTTGCTTCTTTGTCATTAAGCCAACATTTACCATAGTTGGTTTATCCTGTCTTAATTTTTCAGAAGTTGACTTTTCTTTGACTTCTGTTTTAGAATCATTCATCTTTTCAGATTTAGACACATCAGTTTTTGTAACAAATTTAACAGGATTTACCTTTGGCTTTTTAGCTTTCTTGGTAAAGTTTGGTTTAGATGACACAGTTTCCTTTTCTTCTTTATCATCTAGGTAACCTAGTCCTTCTTTTCAATTTTCATTTTCTAAGATTTTCTGAGTTGTTCTTCCAGAGTTAGTCCAAGTTTTGATTATCTCTTTTTCCCTTTCTAGTTCAGATTTAAGAGATTTATTCAATTTTAGCAGCTCATCTCTAACATACAAAGCCTCATCTCTTTCTTTCTGAGTTTGATGGAATATAACTAATTCTTTTTCCAAGTAGTCATTTATGTTTTTAAGAGCAAGACTTTCAGATTTTAATCTCTCATTTTCTAAAGTCTGATCTCTAAAACTAATGAATATGGTTTTCAGATATAAACTTAGCTCAGAAATTTCATCAGTATGAAAAGGAAGAGTTGAATGAGGTACCATCAATTCAGCAGTTTCAGGACTGCTATCAGCATTTGCCATCAAAGCATAGTTCACCTCTTCTTCAGAATCTGAAGTGTCGGCCCAGTTTTTCTTCTTTGAGATAAGTGCCTGGCATTTATCACTTTTTCCTTTCATGTAGTCAGGAGAGATATTGCCTCTTTCACCACAATTGTAGCATTTGACATTTGAGTTGTCTCCTCTGTCAAACTTTCCTCCTTTGCCTTCAGACTTTTTGAACCCTTTCTTTTCAGAACTTCAACCTTTCCTAGAAAACTTCTTGCCCTTTCTAAATTTCTTGTAGGCTATCTTTGTGATACCGTTCACCATAAGAGCACACAGTTGCATCATCTCTGCATCAACATCCACTTTAGATAAATTTTCATATTTTAAATCATCATTATCAGAATCTGATGACTCTGAATCACACTGTATGATGAGATCCTTTTCGTTGCCCCTCTTTGAGATAACCACTTTAGGAGATTCCTCCTCAGCTTTAAGAGCAATTTTCTTTGACTTTCTTCCATGCCTTTTTCTCCTTTGATCCATCTCAAGTTCATGAGTCTTGAGCATACCATAAATTTCATCAAGAGTAGTTTCAGCAAGGTCGTAGTTGTCTCTTATGGTAGTAGACTTCAAGTCCCAATTTTCAAGAAGAGCTAAAAGGAATTTTAGATTTGAATCTTCAAGATCATATTCCTTGTCCACCAGTGACGGGTCATTCAAGAGTTTGGCAAACCTGTCATATAAATCAATTAATGACTCATCATCTTTTGAGTCAAAGTGCTCATACTCTTGTGTGAGTATAGTCTTCCTATTCTTTTTTTGGCTTCAGTTCCCTGGCATCTTGTCACCAAAGCATCCCATATTTCCTTTGCAATCTTGCATCCAATTACCATGTTTGACATGACATTGTCAATTGCACTATGAAGCAGATGCCTTACTCTTACATCTTTGGCAATAGATGAGATGTCTTCAGGTGTGTAATCACCTTTTTCCTTTGGTATCATCTTTGCTGGTTGATCAACAACTACAACAGAGAGCTTGGTAGGCTTATATGGTCCATCATTAATTCTATCAAGGTATTCTGGATCTGTAGCTTCCAGGAACATAGCCATCTTTACCTTCCATATATGATACTCAGATGCTCACAGTTTGGGAACCCTAATACTCTCATATCGACTGTGGGTTTGATTGTTTTGAGTATCTTGAGTTTTGGTGCGCTTGGGTGGAGTTTGTGTTTCGTCAGACATGATTGTAAACTGGATCTTACTGTTTGTATATCAACAGAGAGGCTTTGATACCACTTGTTAGGTCACATAACACTATATAAGGGGGTTGAATATAGTGTTTATACAATCAAATCGACTTAGAACACAAGTATGTAACAGTAATCAAGTTTATTCAATATAATAAGCTCTATTACAGAGTAGGTTAAACTACTCTCTCAGTGATGAACAATATCACTAAGAGCTGCTAGGTTACAATGAATAATGTTCTCGTTAATGATAACACTTCTAGTATAAACCCTAAGCTGTGTTTATATAGTACATAGTTACAAGATATATTCTAATTGATATGGAATATAATTATGTCTCCTAAAATATATTAATCAGATATTATCTTCTACAAGTCTTCTAGTTGTCCAACTCTTCATGCATATCTTCTTCTGTTTTAGTCCAGATCATCTCCAGTAAATCAGATGTATTCCTTATTTGAAGTACCCGCACTTAAATCCTGATATAAATCCTGACGGCCTTAAGTTCTGATATAAGTTCTGACTTCAGTAAGTTCTGATTTCCAGTAAGTCCTGATAAGTCCTGATTAAGTTCTGAAACTAAACATAAATCATATTAGACATGACATCTCAAATATATCTAACAGGGCCTTCAATTTAGAAATCTCAAGAATATTCCAGAAGCTTCCAGAAATTGGCTTTTAATATTGGGCCTTAGCTTTCATGGGCTTTTGTCCTTTCATATTCTTCCTCATGCCTATATAAAGGAGTGAGTTGAATCACTTCTCCTCACTTCTTATTTCACACATTTTGCTTTCATTCTTATTTCAAAAAATCTAAGTCTTTTCGGTAATATTAGGTTTCTCCGACGATCCAGCTAGTTTTTAGTTCAAAGACCTTCAATGTAACGCCCTCCAAACCCGGGTCAGAATTTTGGAGTCCACAACACACATACACACACACCATATTTAAACCTGTTTATGAATATAATAATGATATATATATATATACAATGACCCTACTTACCGTAATCTATGGATCAACTCAGTTTAAAGTATTCCCACAAGCCACAACCTTATTTATTATAATCGTTCCAAATCCCGGTTTATTTATCTTACAATGGAAGTAAACTTTATTATAAACTATCAACACAAACTAAGCCAAATGTTATCTGCTAGCTTATTCCATCTCAGCCTGGATACCTAGCTCGCACACTTGTCTGGGGATCCTCGCTATCACCAGTTTCCTTTTTAACTGGAAATGAATATAAACAGATTTGCAAGAGTGAGCTAACTAGCTCAGCAAGTTATAATGACAGTTTCTGATATTAACAATGATTGATTGAAATGATATAAGGAATCAAGTTTAGTGATAATCAATGATTAAAATTGGATATTCATTTTAATTTTAGAAACCAAGGTTAGGTTGTTGATCAGTCACGCACTAACCCCGAGCAAGGCTCCCATCTTTGTTCTATATACTGGATCCAAGACACACATTAGCCTATTATGACCACGAATCTGGTCCGACCACGAATATTGTCCATATTTAAAAATTATCGAAATCCAGAATCATAATATGATAAGCAATATAAATCAATAGTTGAATCATAAACAACATTTATTTCGAAGCATAGGATGATATGTAGTTCCATGAAGGAATAACAAGGAAATCATAAAGGTTGGGTTTCAATCAAGGAAATAATTAGAAAGCAGAAGACCCAAGGGTTCAAGAGTTACAGGAATTGGTCTTCTGTTACACAAGATATAAGGGTTGGTATGTTAAGCAATCTTGTATCAAGAATCAGTATGTGGTAGATATGTATTTGTGGAGTAGTATCGTATAAATGTGGTTTGTATCTGAGAATTCAACAATCAATGGTTTATGAAGAATCAGGGCTTATGGCTCAAGATCAATAAGAATTGGGGTTTGGGTTAAGTATTTCGAAGTACTTGCAATATAGAATAAGAACCATTAGGAATACTTGCAATTATATTACAAGGAAAAGCAGAAATACTTGCATTATCAATCCGCTTTTACTTTACTAGCACTTGTCAACTGGTTCCCACTCACTGACTACCTGCTTTCCTTTTCTACATCTCGCTTCTTCTGTTAAACATCACATGTACTTATCAATACTATTTCCCAACTCATTCTATTCATTACAAGCTTCTAACTTCCCTTCATTTCACCCAAATCCGGCGTACGGATTGAAAGTTATGAATAAAACAGCCAAACAATGCATGTACAGTCATTTTATACATCAATCAGATCACATATGGCACATAGCACGTAAGATATTCAATTAAAATGATTATTCAAAGAAGGATTGTGTAACGCCCTCCAGACCCGGGGTATAAGTCTGGGGGTTACTAGCTAATCACCAAACCTGTACAATCTGATTAACAATTAATAAAGAAATGAAATTAAACCCCTTTAACACTAACCAGGATCTTTTTAGTTTGAAGTATGAAAATAAGAACCACTAACTACTTTTATTACAAACCAACATTCAAAGTCTCACAAACTCTCTTTATTACAAACCATTGTCTAATTCATTTTAAACTAAGTTCAACTTTTATTCAAACACACAAACTATCTATCAACACTCCACCTGCTCGGGCAATTCAAAGCTTTCTTCCTGGATTGGGATCAACACCTTGGGTATGAGAGGATCCCGAGGCTTGACCCGCTTCTTTACCACTCGAGTTCTGATTGGTTTCATATTCCTTCTTAACTGAAAATAATAAGGTGAATAACAACAAAAGGGGTGAGCCAAAAATTGCTCAACAAGTCCACAAAATAAAAACAGTGTTAAAGCATTTTAAATGAATTCGTCATCCCATGTATATCTGCAAAGATATAACCTCACAAGAATTGAAAGAAGGCCATTACTGGCGAGTACAAATGAACTAAACTGGACACAAGTTCGCATCTATATTTTGCTGATCAGTCAGAATATAATGCAGATCCATATCTCAATATATAGATCCAGTTGGGTACCCAGGCACTACGACCCACGTCGAGGCACCAGTCATCCTGGTCCTCAGGATTAAGACATACTCAATCCCAAAAATATGATTATCCAGTCCATCGCTTAGCAACCGGAACAATCAGTATGCTTTGATATATCCCAAATACCAGAATATATCAATCTCAATGCATTATCAATAGAATATGAATCAAGAATTCAAAGAAACGGAGAAATCAAGAATCGAAATGAAATATGAACAAAGGAATAGCAAGTGTATATCAGTGATCAAGAACAATAATCAAGAGAATGCAAATGTGATAAGCATTTGAATCAGTATCACTATTCTGAAAGTAGAATAGGGGAAAAACTTGCCTTCTGCGCGACTCACTGTAATTGAATCACTTTTGTCTATCACATTGGACTATTACCGACTCAACTTGCCTGGCTGGCTTAGTTTCTGTTGGCAAAACAGACTGGTTAAGTCACCTCGTACTTCATTTGCATCTTGAATCGACTTCACACCGTTCCTAACATCTACATATGCGCTTATGACCGACTCGTGTATTACATATAAGCAAGTAAAACTCAATTAACCACGTAATACACATAAGCACATAGGCACATAATCATTTTTATAGTTAAAATAATTTTTAGAACCAAAATCGACTCGCTGATCGCTCAACTGATCGTTATCTGATTCGTTTCCCATTTTTCCGGAATTTTTCGGACTCGTCTCGGCACGTAACTCGACTGATAATCAAACAAGTCACAAAATCAACTAATGTTTAGAAGAAATTAAGCTTTGATATTATTTTTAATGAAAATGATTCATTTTTCTCAGTTAACAGGCTTTCGTTTCACGCAAAACGGACTAACGGTTGAATTATTATCAATTAAATACTGATAATTCCATTTATTAATCATTATAATTAATTATTACTAATTTTTAAAACTCAAAAATAATTTTTAAATCATTATTTATGAAAAATCAGAATAAAAAATAATTTTTCTATAATTTTTGGAATTAAAATGAATTTATTATGATTTATTGAAAATTATTTGATTAATTATCAAAATAATTAATCATTTTTAAATAATTAAAAATAATAAATAAATAATAAATAATTCAGAAAATAATTAAATCTGATTTTTAGAAAATATTTTAGAATTATTTATAATATAAATCAATTAATTAAATAATTAATTAATCAATTTATAAAATAAATAAATCTGATTTTTAAAATTAATAAAAATTAAAATTAAAATTAATATCCAAAAACAGATGTCAGAAATCCATTTCTGACAAAATCAGATCAAACCCGGGTTGCAAATCGGGTTGCAACTGGGTCACCAAAAATTTTTCGGGTTGGGGATGAACTCACCGGAAAATCCCCAGATTCCGGTGGGTTTCCCGGACTCCGGCGTCCCAATTCCTGGCCAAACGGACACCGTTTGGTTCCGTTTTTTATCCCAAAACATCCCAAATTACTTCCCCAATCTGTTTCAGGCCAAAATCGACCAGAAACATCCCTGCGACAATTTTTCCGATCAAAACCATCAAGAACTCCGGCCAAAAATCCATCTTCCGATTCTGTAAACCACACTTAACGTTCTATAGTGCAAATTAAAGCTAAGAACATATACAATCAAAGCCTATCATTACAAGAATCAAATATTCACAGAAATCATCGAGTTGTGTTTTGAAAATTCGACATAAACCCTAGAAATCGTACTTTGCTATCTAGGTATCGTTTCATCAATTAAACACCATGAATCAACTGTAAATCACATAACCAAGCTATTTCAATCATCAAAACATCAAAATAACCCTGAAATCAAAAAGCCCTAATTCGAACATAAACCCTAGAAATCGAAAATAAAAAACGATGCAATAAAACGTGAAATTGATGCAAGAAACAGAAAGAACAGATCAAAACCTTCAATTTGGATACTCGAATCACTTGTTTTGGTGCTGTAATCAGATCAAAATCACGACTTGAATTCCTGACCCGAACCTGTTCTTCCCGACCCGATTTCAGAGAATTTTCTGATTTTTAATTGTTAATTATGATTAATTAAATAAAAATTAGGCTATTTATAGTAGTAAAAATAATACTCCTAATTAAAATTAAGGCCCTAATTCTACACTTTTTAAAATTAATAGGCCCTTAATTTTATAATTTTTGAGTATTAAAATTTAATTTATAAATATTTTATATATACAATATATATGCCAAAAATTCCCAAAAATTGTGAATAATGCAAAAATGCAAAGAAATAATATAAATGAAAGTCCTATAATTTTATAAAAATAAAAATGTGATTGTTGACACCCAATGGGGCCCGGAAAAGTCAATTTTCGCAAAACGAGAAAATTTATAAAATATCCATATGTTCAGAATATTACGATTGTAAAAGCCATTTGATGAAAAATAAGGCCCATTATTTTATTTGAAATATTGGCTTTAAAATCATTATTTGGGTCGTAAAACGTTTGAAATAAAACCTATGAATGCATAATAAAATATCTGAAAAAAATACCTTAAAATACAGAAATGACATGGAATACATGTAACACATAACAGTTAGGGTTTATCAGATAATCACACATAAATGACATGGTAATACACATATTTTATTATAATTATGATATAAAATAAACATAAATTTCCCAGTCATTACATCCTTCCCCCCTTAAAAGGATTCTGTCTTCAAAATCTTCTATGAAAACAAATGAGGGTATTTCTCTAACATTTCGCTTTCAAGTTCCCAGGTTGATTCTTCAACCATAGGATTTCTCCACAGCACTCGCACTAAATATACAGACTTATTTCTCAACACTTTCTCTCGCCGATCTAAAATTCTTACCGGCTGTTCTACAAAAGACAAATCATGTTGGATTTCTATCGGCTCATACTCTATTACATGCCTAGAACCAGGATTATATCGCTTAAGCATTGACACGTGAAACACATTGTGAATATGCTGCATATGAGGCGGTAAAGATAATTCGTATGCAACTTTTCCCACTTTCTTCAAAATTTCAAACGGTCCAACGTATCGTGGTTTCAATTTACCCTTATTGCCAAATCTGGTTAATCCTTTCCATGGCGATATTTTGAGTAGTACGTTTTCTCCTTCCTGATAGTCCATATCTTTCCTGGCTTGATCTGCATATTTGCGTTGCCTGTTTTGCGCTGCATCGAGTCGTTTTTGAATGAGTTCAATCTTTTCTTTCGTCTGTTGAATTAATTCTGGACCCAAAATTTTGTGTTCTCCAACTTCATCCCAATGTACTGGTGGTCTGCATTTCCTCCCGTATAATGCTTCATACGGTGGCATTCTAATGCTGGCGTGATAGCTGTTATTATAAGAAAATTCCACCAGAGGTTGATGTTCATCCCAGCTGCCTTCAAAATCGATCGCGCAAACTCGTAACATGTCTTCAATCGTTTGGATAGTTCTTTCACTTTGCCCATCAGTTTGTGGATGATAAGCGGTACTCATGTTCAATTTAGTTCCAAGGCATTCGTGAAATTGTCTTCAAAATCTTGAGTTGAAACGAGGATCTCGATCGGACACGATAGATATTGGAACTCCATGTCACATTACAATCTCTTTGAAATACAAGTGCACTAGTTTGTCGAGTGAAAATCTTTCGTTGATTGGTAGAAAATGTGCTGACTTGGTGAGTCTGTCAATGATTACCCATATCGCATCATGATTTGCCTTTGTCCTTGGTAGTCCTACTACAAAATCCATCGCTAAATGTTCCCATTTCCATTCTGGAATGTCTAATGGTTGTAATAATCCGCTCGAACATTGATGTTCCGCTTTAACTCGCTGGCATGTGTAGCATTTACTCACTCATTCAGCTATTTCCTTCTTCATGTTCGGCCACCAAAAGTTCTCCTTTAGATCGCGATACATTTTTGTGCTTCCTGGATGAATGGAATACTTTGAATTGTGCACATCTCGCATTATTTCTTCTTTTAATTCTGCCACGTTAGGGATCCAGATTCTCGACGTAAAGCTTAAAATTCCTTCATTATCTTTCTGAGTTGTGATCTCTTCTCCCATCAGGTCGTCATCTTGACTCATCACTTCATCTTGACAGCGGCGAATCTTTTCTAACAACTCCGGTTGGAAAGTCATAGTGTAGATAGCTTCTGCAGATTCATTAGGAATACGAATCTCAATTTCCAATTTGTCGAATTCCTTGGTTAATTCTTCACATGAAGTTAACCGATTTAATCTTTCTTTCCTGCTCAGCGCATCTGCTACAACATTTGCTTCCCTGGATGATAACTGATCGTGACATCGTAATCCTTTATCAATTCCATCCATCGACGTTGTCGCATGTTCAGTTCCTTTTACGTAAAGATATACTTCAGACTTTTATGATCCGTGTAGATTTCACATTTTTCACCGTAGAGATAATGTCTCCAAAGCTTCAACGCAAATACGATCGCTGCTAATTCCAGATCATGAGTGGGATATTTCTGCTCATGAGGTTTAAGTTGTCTCGAAGCATATGCGATGACGTTACCGTGCTGCATCAATACACATCTTAGCCCGCGATATGAAGCGTCGCTGAAAATAACGAAATTTCCTAGCTCGTCTGGCAACACAAGTACCGGTGCGGTTACTAACCGATTTTTCAACTCTTGAAAACTTTCTTCACACTTATCATTCCATTCAAACTTTTCACTTTTTCGAGTCAACTTGGTCAGCGGCGTTGCTATCTTCGCAAAATCTTTGACAAACCTTCGATAATATCCTGCCAATCCCAAGAAACTTCGAACTTCTGTCGGCGTCTTTGGTCTTTCCCAATTTAACACAGCTTTAATCTTCGCTGGATCGACTTGGATGCCTTCTCTACTAATGATATGCCCTAGAAATTGTACTTCTCTTAACCAGAATTTACATTTCGAAAATTTTGCATATAGTTGTTCTTTCCTCAGAATTTCCAAAGCTATCCTCAAGTGTTCCACATACTCTTCTTCCGTCTTGGAATAAATCAAGATGTCATCGATGAATACAATCACGAATTCATCCAAATATTTCTTGAATACTCTGTTCATCAAATCTATGAATGCTGCTGGCGTATTTGTCAAACTGAATGCCATTACCAAAAACTCGTAATGTCCATATCTCGTGTGAAACGCAGTCTTGGGAATATCTTCAACTTTAATCTTCAATTGATGATAGCCTGATCGCAAATCTATCTTTGAAAACCATGCAGCTCCTTTTAGCTGGTCGAACAGATCATCGATTCTCGGTAAAAGATACTTGTTCTTAATAGTGAGTTTATTCAACTCCCGATAGTTGATGCATAATCGCATGCTGCCATCCTTCTTCTTTACAAATAACACCGGTGCACCCCATGGGGATACACTAGGTCGTATGATGCCTCGGTCTAGAAGATCTTGCAGTTATGTTGACAATTCCTTCATTTCGACTGGAGCCATTCGATATGGAGCTTTCGAAACTGGTTCTGTGCCTGGTGCTAGATCAATCGTGAACTCGATTTCTCGATCTGGCGGTAATCCTGGAAGCTCATCTGGAAAGACGTCTGGAAACTCGCATACAACTGGAATGTCTTCTATTCTAGGACTTCCTCTTTCAGTATCTAACACGTAAGCTATGTACGCCTCATATCCTTGTCGAAGCAATCATTTAGTCTGTATCACAATAAGAAATTTCTTCCGCTGTTTTTCGCCTTTGAATATTACCGTTGCATTTTCCGCAGTTCGCAATTTGACTCTCTTATTCGCGCAATCTATCTGAGCATTATGACAGGCCAACCAATCCATTCCCAAAATGACATCGAATTCTCCTAGCTTAAAAGAAATTAAGTCTACAGAAAAATGACGTCCGGCTATTTCTATATCACACGCAGAACATACTCGATCTACTAGAACTTGGTCATCATTCGCTAATTTTATAATTAACATTTCGCCCAACCATTCGATTTCACAATGTAACTTATCAAGAAATTCTTCAGAAATAAATGAACGAGTAGCTCCAGAATCAATTAATACTTTTGAACTTACGGAATTCACCAAAAGCGTACTTGCAATAACACTCGGACTCTGCACCGCTTCTTTCATGGTCATGTTATAAGTTCTTGCTTTGGGTTGATTAGGCGGCGGCGGAGGTAATGCTAACACTCTCGGAACACTGGCTGCCATAGCTGGTCCTTTGCAATTTCTGGAGATATGCCCTTTCTTTCCACACTGGAAACAAGTCATTTTTGTTGTTCTACCTGTTGGAAATTCGTTAGAATAATGCCCTTTCTGCTTACACCGATAACACGTTACATCCCTTTTGATACATACACCAGTATGCTTTCGATTACATGTCTTGTAGTACGGCACTAGAACTCTGACCATTCCCTGCTGACTGGAGGTTTGGAAACGATTACCTGCTTTCTGTGGACCTTGTCCTATCCTTTTAAAATTCAAATTTTCCCGAGCTTGGAATCCCGACTTTCTGCTGGAGCGATCTTGGAAACTTCCCTGTCCCTTGTCTTGCTGAGATCTTTCACTTTCCCCTTCTATAATCAAAGCTTTCTGAACTATGGCGGTATACGTCGTTAATTCGAAAACTGCAACTTGGCCACGAATCCATGGTCGTAACCCTTCTTGAAACCTTTGAACTAGCTTCTCTTCAGTGTCAACCTGTTCTGGAACAAACCTAGCCAACTCAGTGAATTTGGCTTCATACTCTGCCACGGACATATTTCCCTGCTTCAGTTCTAGAAACTTAATTTGCATTTGATTCTTCACATAGCGAGGAAAATGCTTTTCTAAAAACAACTCTTTAAACCTATCCCATGCAATAACTTCTTCACCCTCTAAGGCCTTTTTAGATTCCCACCAATAATTCGCCTCTCCTTTCAACAAGTAACTAGCAAAATCTGTCTTCTGGTCCTCACCTATCTTCACTAGTGCGAACGCTTTCTCTATTTCTTTTAACCAGGTGGTAGCTTTAATAGGATCAGTAGACCCTTCAAATTCTGGAGGTTTAACTGACTGAAACTGCTTAAAAGTAACAACAGGTAATACTTGTGGTAATTGAGGCTCAGGACGAGGTGGCGGTTGTAACATTTATTGTTGTATCTGCTGTTGCTGATGTTGCATCTGCTGCTGCATCATTACCATCTGTTGTTGCATCAGATGGAACATTTGGTTCATGGTCTCATTAGTCTGGTATTCGGAATTACTGTTAGAGGTCTCAGCCCTAGTCTTTCTTTTTGGTGCCATCTTCTTCTGATAATAAAACAAGTGGTATTTATTTAACAGTTTAATAAACAATTGACAATATGTAAGGAAAACAATTTATCCTGTATTAATAACATGGTTTATTTAAAGAAAACAGTTGCTGAATGTAAAGACTGGAAATGTAAACAGTTAAATAAAATAATTGTTCTCTCTTTTTTTCAACAGGAATTATAATATGGAAAACTGTAAAGTGAAAGTAAATGCTGTAAAACTGTAAAGGCTGAAATTTAAATAAAAGAAATTGAAAAAGTTCATCTTATATATATGTGACACCAGCTTCAGGTGTAAATGCTTGATACAAAAAGTCTCGGGCTACTGGTCATCACTACGACTACAAGTCACACTATCGCTACAAGTTAAACTACTACTACAAGTTAAACTACTGATACACACATACACACTACTCACTATGTTATACTATGTTGCCTCTATATACATATGTACTCTGGAGTCACTGTCTCAAACTATCCCTGCCTCAAAACCCAGGCAGAATACGCCTAAGCTCCTCTCTAAGTGCCTGGACCAAAGTCTGTGCCAAGCGGAAAAACCAATAGAACTCTGCAAAAGAAGGAGGTCCATCATGAGTCAAATCATCCAGCTCCCAAGTAGCACTCATCAACACTGATTGTAATCGCTGTCTCATATAATAATCCGGCTGTAGGGCCGCTAACGGTCCTCTGTCCCTCTGATCAAACAGATGCATAATCTCCCGACACTGTGCCCGCCAATACTCCATATCATCCCTCATAACTCTATACTCATGGTATGGTACCATATGCGGCTGAGCAACCTGACCTACTGACTCCTGAGAAGGAACCCTCGGAATACCTGCACCCTGCTGTGGTAAACCTAACTGTAGATCCACATCATGCTCTCCCATCCCCTCGACTGAAATCATCTGAATTATGTCCGGCTCTGGGGCATGCACTGGTATAGGAGGTAACAATGGTGGTGGTGGTAACTCCTGCTCAATACCTGGTATAAACTGGTGCTCAACTGGTAAAGGAACCATCGTCTCAAAGAACTCAAAAGGATCAAACATCTCTATGGGGTCATGAACTATCCCCTGAACTGGTGGTACCGGCTCCTGTGGCAATGGTGGTGGAGGTGGTAGAGGAGGAAACATATACTCAGATACTAGAGGTATAACTGGTGCTGCTGACCCAGTGACTGTCCTCTCGGAAGATGCAGAATAACCAGAAGATGCCATCTGATAATGTACCAAAGAATAGAAAAGGTCACTAACAATCCTAAGATTTTTACTTCCCTATTCTAATCTGACCTAAATCCTAACACTATTCTTCCTAATTTGACTATCCCTATCTTATGTGATCTCCCTATCATATCTTAATCCTAATGTTTTTGTTTTCAGGGACCAAACCTACAACTCTTATGCCAAAGCTGTAACGCCCTCCAGACCCGGGGTATAAGTCTGGGGGTTACTAGCTAATCACCAAACCTGTACAATCTGATTAACAATTAATAAAGAAATGAAATTAAACCCCTTTAACACTAACCAGGATTTTTTTAGGTTGAAGTATGAAAACAAAAACCACTAACTACTTTTATTACAAACCAACATTCAAAGTCTCACAAACTCTCTTTATTATAAACCATTGTCTAATTCATTTTAAACTAAGTTCAACTTTTATTCAAACACAAACTATCTATCAACACTCCACCTGCTCGGGCAACTCAAAGCTTTCTTCCTGGATTGGGATCAACACCTTGGGTTTGAGAGGATCTCGAGGCTTGACCCGCTTCTTTACCACTCGAGTCCTGATTGGTTTCATATTCCTTCTTAACTGAAAACAATAAGGTGAATAATAACAAAAGGGGTAAGCCAAAAATTGCTCAACAAGTCCACAAAATATAAACAGTGTTAAAGCATTTTAAATGAATTCGTCATCCCAGGTATATCTGCAAAGATATAACCTCACGAGAATTGAAAGAAGGCCATTACTGGCAAGTACAAATGAACTAAACTGAACACAAGTTCACATCTATATTCTGCTGATCAGTCAGAATATAATGCAGATCCATATCTCAATATATAGATCCAGTCGGGTACCCAGGCACTACGGCCCACGTCGAGGCACCAGTCATCCCGGTCCTCAGGATTAAGACACACTCAATCCCAAAAATATGATTATCCAGTCCATCGCTTAGCAACCGGAACAATCGGTATGCTTTGATATATCCCAAATACCAGAATATATCAATCTCAATGCATTATCAATGGAATATGAATCAAGAATTCATAGAAACGGAGAAATCAAGAATCGAAATGAAATATGAACAAAGGAATAGCAAGTGTATATCAGTGATCAAGAACAATAATCAAGAGAATGCAAATGTGATAAGCATTTGAATCAGTATCACTATTCTGAAAGTAGAATAGGGGAAAAACTTGCCTTCTACGCGACTCACTGCAATTGAATCACTTCTGTCTATCACCTTGGACTATTACCGACTCAACTTGCCTGGCTGGCTTAGCTTCTGTTGGCAAAACAGACTGGTTAAGTCACGTCGTACTTCATTTGCATCTTGAATCGACTTCACACCGTTCCTAACATCTACCCATGCGCTTATGACCGACTCGTGTAATACATATAAGCAAGTAAGACTCAATTAACCACGTAATACACATAAGCACATAGGCACATAATCATTTTTATAGTTAAAATAATTTTTAGAACCAAAATCGACTCGCTGATCGCTCAACTGATCGTTATCTGACTCGTTTCCCATTTTTCCGGAATTTTTCGGACTCGTCTCGGCACGTAACTCGACTGATAATCAAACAAGTCACAAAATCAACTAATTTTTAGAAGAAATTAAGCTTTGATATTATTTTTAATGAAAAGGATTCATTTTTCTGAGTTAACAGGCTTTCGTTTCACGCAAAACGGACTAACGGTTGAATTATTATCAATTAAATACTGATAATTCTATTTATTAATCATTATAATTAATTATTAGTAATTCTTAAAACTCAAAAATAATTTTTAAATCATTACTTAACAAAAATCAGAATTAAAAATAATTTTTCTATAATTTTTGGAATTAAAATGAATTTATTATGATTTATTGAAAATTATTTGATTAATTATCAAAATAATTAATCATTTTTAAATAATTAATAAATAATAAATAAATAATAAATAATTCAGAAAATAATTAAATCTGATTTTTAGAAAATATTTCAGAATTATTTATAATATAAATCAATTAATTAAATAATTAATTAATCAATTTATAAAATAAATAAATCTGATTTTTAAAATTAATAAAAATTAAAATTAAAATTAAAATCCAAAAACAGATGTCAGAAATCCATTTCTGACAAAATCAGATCAAACCCGGGTTGCAAATCGGGTTGCAACCGGGTCACCAAGAATTTTCCGGGTTGAGGATGAACTCACCGGAAAATCCCCAGATTCCGGTGGGTTTCCCGGACTCCGACGTCCCAATTCCTGGCCAAACGGACACCGTTTGGTTCCGTTTTTGATCCCAAAACATCCCAAATTACTTCCCCAATCTGTTTCAGGCCAAAATCGACTAGAAATATTCCTGCAACAATTTCTCCGATAAAAACCATCAAGAACTCCGGCCAAAAATCCATCTTTCGATTCTGTAAACCAAACTTAACGTTCTATAGTGCAAATTAAAGCTAAGAACATATACAATCAAAGCCTATCATTACAAGAATCAAATATTCATAGAAATCATCGAGTTGTGTTTTGAAAATTCGACATAAACCCTAGAAATCGTACTTTGCTATCTAGGTATCGTTTCATCAATTAAACACCATGAATCAACTGTAAATCACATAACCAAACTATTTCAATCATCAAAACATCAAAATAACCCTGGAATCAAAAAGCCCTAATTCGAACATAAACCCTAGAAATCGAAATTCAAAAACGATGCAATAAAACGTAAAATTGATGCAAGAAACAGAAAGAACAGATCAAAACCTTCAATTTGGATACTCGAATCACTTGTTTTGGTGTTGTAATCAGATCAAAATCACGACTTGAATTCCTGACCCGAACCTGTTCTTCCCGACCCGATTTCAGAGAATTTTCTGATTTTTAATTGTTAATTATGATTAATTAAATAAAAATTAGGCTATTTATAGTAGTAAAAATAATACTCCTAATTAAAATTAAGGCCCTAATTCTACACTTTTTAAAATTAATAGGCCCCTAATTTTATAATTTTTGAGTATTAAAATTTAATTTATAAATATTTTATATATACAATATATATGCCAAAAATTCCGAAAAATTGTGAATAATGCAAAAATGCAAAGAAATAATATAAATGAAAATCCTATAATTACCAGAAAAATACCATGCTTATCTATATTTTATTCTGGACATATTATAATTAACATACTCTTATCCTGTCACATATAAACATCTAAATATTATTATCAATCAACAGATAATTCACCAAAATTCACATAATAATTATATATTGATAAAATAATTACACGCGATATCCCGGATATTACATCCTTCCCCCACTTAAAAGGATTCTGTCCTCAGAATCTCCTATGTAAACAGATGAGGATACTTTTCTCGCATATCACTTTCTAGTTCCCAGGTTGACTCTTCAACCTTTGGGTTTCTCCACAATTCTTTTACCAACTTTATAACTTTATTTCTCAATATCTTTTCTCTCTTTTCTAGAATCTTTATTGGATTCTCTATATATGATAAATCTGCCCGAAGTTCTATCGGCTCATACTCGATAACATGCCTAGAATCTGGATTATATCTCTTAAGCATCGATACCTAAAAAAACATTATGAATGTGCTCCATGTGCGAGGGTAACACCAATTCGTATGCTACCTTGCCGACACATTTCAAAATTTCAAAAGGTCTGACGTATCGAGGACTCAGCTTTCCTTTCTTTCAGAATCTCGATAATCCGTTCCAGGGTGACACTTTTAGTAACACTAGATCTCCGTCTTCAAATTCCATATCTTTTTTGGACTGGTCTGCATATTTCCTTTGACGATTTTGCGCTGCAATTAACCTTTTCTGGATGACTTCCACAATTTCTTTTGTTTGCTGCACCAACTCGGGTCCAAGTATCTTACGTTCTCCAACTTCATCCCAATGCACTGGTGATCGACATTTGCGTCCATAAAGAGCTTCATAGGGAGGCATTCCGATACTGGCGTGATAACTGTTATGGTAAGCAAATTTAACTAAGGGTAAATGCTCATCCCAATTTTCTTCAAAATCAATGGCAAACATACGTAACATGTCTTCAATTGTTTGGATTATTCTCTCGCTTTGGCCGTCCGTCTGCGGGTGATAAGCCGTACTCATATTCAACTTAGTTCCCAAGCATTTTTGAAAACTTCTTCAAAATCTTGAATTGAATCGTGGGTCTCGATCAGATATAATAGACACAGGGACTCCGTGACGAACTACTATTTCCTTCAAATATATGTTAACCAATTTGTCCAATGAAAATATTTCGTTGATAGGCAAGAAGTGAGCTGACTTGGTTAGTCTGTCCACTATAACCCAATTAGCGTCGTGGTTCACTTTCGTTCTTGGTAATTCAACTATGAAGTCCATAGCAATGTGCTCCCATTTCCACTCTGGAACCTCTAGTGGTTGCAACAATCCTCTTGGTCTTTGGTGCTCGACCTTAACCCTCTGACATGTAATAACATTTGCTGACCCATTCCGCAATTTCTCTCTTTATGTCTGTCCACCAATAATTCTCTTTTAAATCTCTGTACATCTTGGTACTTCCTGGATGGATGGAATACCTTGAGTTGTGAGCCTCTTGTAGAACTTCATTCTTCAATTCTGTCACAGGTGGAATCCAAATTCTTGAAGAAAATCTGACAATACATTGTTCATCCTTTTGAGTGCATAACTCTTCTCCAACCAAATGATTGATATCCTGATCCATTATTTCCTCTCGATATTTTCTTATCTTCTCTAATAATTCTGGCTGAAACGTCATACTATACATCTTTGCTTCATCAGGCTTACAAATTCTGACTTCCAATTCCAATTTCTGAAATTCCTTGTATAATTCCTCGGGTATTGTCAACACGTTTAGTCTTTCCTTTCAGCTTAACGCGTCATCTACCACATTCGCTTTTCCTGGATGATAGTTAATTGTGCACTCATAGTCCTTGATCAGCTACAACCATCGTCTTTGTCTTATGTTAAGCTCCTTTTGCGTGAATATGTACTTTAAATTTTGTGATCTGGATAGATCTCACATTTTTCTCCATATAGATAATGTCTCCAAATTTTCAAGGAGAATATTATCACTGCTAGTTCTAAGTCATGAGTAGGATACTTCTGCTCATGAGGTTTCAGTTATCTCGACGCATATGCAATAACTTTATCATGCTGCATCAAAACAAAACCTAATCCCTTATGAGGAGCATCACTATAGATTACAAAATTCCCTTGATCATCTAGAAGTGACAAAACAGGTGTTCTGATCAATCTCTTTTTTAATTCTTGAAAACTTTCTTCGCACTTCTCGTTCCATATAAACTTCTCACTTTTCCTGGTAAGCCTTGTCAAAGGCGTCATAATCTTTGAGAAATCTTGCACAAATCTTCGGTAATATTCCGCTAATCCCGAGAAACTCCTCACTTCTGTTGGTGTTCTTGGCCTTTCCCAATTTATAACAACTTCAATCTTTGCTAGGTCCACTTTGATTCCTTCATTACTTACTACGTGCCCTAGAAATTGAAATTCTTGTAACCAAAACTCACATTTCGAAAACTTTGCATACAACTTCTTCTTTCTTAAAATTTCCAAAGCTGTCCTTAAATGTTCCGCGTGATCTTCTATTAACTTGGAGTTTATCAAAATATCATCGATAAATATTCCTTGAAAATTCTGTTCATCAAGTCCATAAATGCTGTTGGGGCATTGGTCAATCCAAAAGACATCACTAAGAATTCGTAATGACCATATCTTGTTCTGAAAGTTGCCTTTGGTATATCTTCAGGTTTAATCTTTAATTGGTGATATCCTGATCTCAAGTCAATCTTAGAGAAATATTTGGTTCCTCTCAGCTGATCAAACAAGTTGTCGATTCATGGTAGTGGATACTTGTTCTTAATCATAAGCTTATTGAGTTCTCGATAATCGATGCATAACCTCATACTTTCGTCCTTCTTCTTAATAAATAATATCGGTGCACCCCATGGGGATACACTGGGTCAAATTACTCCTTTTTCCAATAACTCTTTCAACTGCTTTGCCAATTCCTTCATTTCCACTGGCGCCATTCTGTACAGGGCCTTAGATAATGGTTCCGTTCCAAGTGCTAGGTCGATCACAAACTCAATTTCTCTATCTGGAGGAAGTCCTGGTAATTCATCTGGAAACACGTCTGGAAATTCATTTACCACTGGAATTTCTTCCAGTTTTGCTGGCTCCTGACTTCTATCTATCACATACGCAATGAAATGCTCACATCCTTGTTGTAGTAACTTCTTATCTTGAATCATCGTCAAGAACTTCTTCACTTATCTCTGACCTCTAAACGTCACCACTTTCTCGTCTGGCATCTTTAAGATTACTTTCTTATTACGACAGTCTATCTGAGCATCGTGCTTAGATAGCCAGTCCATTCCTAAAATAACGTCAAACTCTCCTAACTTAAACGGTATCAAATCAGCAGCAAACTTATTTCTAAAAATCTCAATCTCACGGCTCTTACACACTTGATTAACCGATACACGTTCCTGATTTTCTAATTCTACCGTCATAATTTCACTTAGCAATTCAATTGGACAATTCAACTTATCAACAAAATCTTGAGAAATAAATGATCGAGTTGCTCCCGAAGTTACTAGCACCTTTGCACATAAAAAATTTATAGTAAGTGTACCTGCCACAATATCAGCATCCATGATAGCATCTTTCACAGACATATCATAAACTCTAGTCTGGGAGGTTCATTCACTACTGGAGGGGCTCCCATGATTCACAGTGTATTATTGACTGGAACTGGTGCCTTACAATCCTTTGCTATGTGTCCTGACTTTACGCACTTGAAACAGGTATACCCAATTGCTGGAACTTTTCCTGCCTGATTCCTTGTAGGCCCTTGTTGGTGGGCTCCCTGGCTAGCTGATTACGGCACTCCCTTGAATAATGCCTCCTCTTATTGCATCTGTAGCAGACCACATTCAACTTGTTGAAAACTCCGCCATGCTTCTTTCCGCAGACTTGACAATCTGGTATAGTTGGCCTCTGCTGGGCTGGCTGGTTTCCCGTGGCTGGACGGTTATCTTGGCCTCCGTTGCCTGTATTCTGCCTGTTAAAACTTACCCTTCCTCTGGTTGAAATTTGGTAACTTTCCTTCCTGGGACTGTCCTTCACTTCCCTCAAACTTCCTCTTCTTACCTTCTTTCTCCTTCTGAGACATTTCACTTTCCGTCTCCGCAATCATAGCCTTTTGTAAAATCCCGCATACATGTCCAACTCAAATATGGTCACCTTCCCTCGGATCCATGACTTGAGTCCTTGCTAGAACCTCTTGGCTTTCTTCCTGTTATTGTCCACATACGATGGTACAAACCTTTACAATTCCTCAAACTTACTTTCATAATCTGCCACTGACATACTCCCCTGCTTAAGCTCCAGAAATTTCAATTCCATTTGATCCTGAATGAACTGAGGGAAATACTTTTCGAGAAACAATTCCTTGAATCTCTCCCACATAACATCATTTGTACCTTCCAACACTTTGACAGTATCCCACCTGCAGGTGGCTTCATTCTTTAAGTAGTAACTTGAAAACTCAGTTTTCTGCTTCTCTTTCACCTTGACTAAGGCAAATGCCTTCTCAATCTCTTTCAACCAGACCCATGCCTCAATAGGATCTACAGAACCTTTAAACTCTAATAGATTCACCACCTGAAAGGTCTTAAAGGTTACCTGAGGATCAGTCTGTCTCTGCTGTTGTTGAGTCAGGTGGACTGTCTGTTGGGCCAAGATCTGAAGAATTTGGGCTATAGTTGGGTCTATGAGACCTGGATTGGCATTCTGGTTATTTTTGTCTTGGGTATTGTTGTTGTTGTTGGTTTCTTCATTCTGGTTGGTGGAACGGGTATTTCTTCTGGGAGGCATTTTATTTAAAGGATCAAATAACTTATTTAGCCTTTAAATCAAATCCTTTTTATGAAAAGATTTCTTAAAACCGAAACATCTCTTTTTGAAGACATTTCCAATCATAATGTAAACAGTTAAGGGAAAAAGGGTACATGTTATCACAAGAGTTTATAACTGGTGTAGTAAGATAAAACAGGTACAGTAAAGTAATGACAATGCTGGAAAAAGGAGAGGTACCGATATATATCAAAGTTTGGTTATGACGACTGAGAATTTTTTGACGTAATTAAGTCAATAAAGTATGTGTTATGTGACGTGATTATAATTATATGACTAAGTGCTGATTAATTATCTTTTCTGTATATTAGAGTATAGGAGCGTAGATAAAAACGTTCCAATTTAAAGAGTCAGCTTAGAAGTTAAACTGTGGTGTCGGGCCGTCAGGTAGAACGGAACCCGTCCTAATAAGGAGTTAAAGAATATAAAATGTGAATTATGTATGATTGAATGAAATGAATGTGTAAATAAAGTATTCGTCCTAAGTGACGTGTTGATTGATAATGATAATGAGAACCGTAATTGAAACGCTGAGCGTCGGGCCGTCAGGCTGAACGTGACCCGATACGCGTAGAAAAGGATAAAAGATTAAAGAGGGATAAATGCTATGATCAGACCTGAGTCGTTATGTGATTATATATGTGAGATTGTTGTCTGTGTGCATGGCTATGTGTTCTATGACAATTTTTATGAATTTTAAAGGGATTATATGATTTAAATAAAGGTTTAATTAACCTTCACGCATTTTTATAAAATCATTCGAGTAAGATAAAAACATGGGATTTGTTCTGATATCTTCTTAGTAGTCCCAGAGACTTTTTAAAAACGATGAGTGGATTTATTTGATGGTCTTTGCATTTTTAAATTAATTTTATGTGGGAAATGTTATAATTAGAGCGAGCTTGCGAAATTCATATAAAATCTACCGTCTGCTCAAAAACCTATTATGGGTAATGGTTAAAAAGCTAATTTCAAGGCCTACGTATTAAAATTGTCATTTTCAATAATTCTCGACTTCCCGAGAGAGATATATTTTATATTTAAATTTTGTTGCATTTGAGTAACAAGAAAAGGGACAATGAGCATAAAATGGAATTAGTATATTACAAGTTTGCCCTTGTTTTTAGTGGTATATAAACCCACTTCCCTTCCCCCCTTTTTTTTTCCTCCCGTGCACCCACTTTCCCCTTCTCTTTTCTTTTCTTTCTCTCTCGAACACTCTCACTCTCTCTCTTGGTTCTCCATCTCTCATCTTTCTCACTTGCATGCAACCCTCAAAACTTACTCAAACTCAAAGATATTGCTACCTTTAGTCTTTATCTTCGGTATACTTCTCGATTCCCATTTGCATGTAAGTGTTTATAAGAGTTTTGTTGATTAATCACTATGGTGGTGTTCAAGGAAATTAATTTCTTGAAACATAACTATAAGAGTGATTTCAAGAAATTTTGGGGTCATAAACTCGAGAGGAGACCCGTTATGGGCTCTCTCAAGTTCGACCACCACCGGCTATGATCCAAAGGAGAGCCGGTGGAGTTTCTATGATATGATAATTTGATTTTTAAGCTTTGCATGTTATGGTTTCTTGAAAGCTCGAAAAAGGGTTTTGTTTCTTTTGTTGAAACTCGAATGTGTGATTGATAAAATGGTTGCATTGATTGTTTTAGGAAGTAAATGGATGTGTGTAAGTGATTGTTGTTTAGAAAATCAAAAATTAAGGTTTGCATGTGAGTTTTAATTCGGCTTTATGCTAATTAGAAAGAGGAATTGGATTTGATGAGTTGGTCTTAGTAAACACTAAGCTTATATAGCCTAAAAAGTGATTGCATGTTAGTTTTAAAGAAGATCAAGTTGTGCATGTCAATGTTTAGTCCTTGAGCTGTGAATTTGAGTCTTGCCGAATGGAAAATGACTTTAAAAAGGGATTAATTTGATGATTAAGTGAATGCATGATGATTGAATGGATTGATTAAGTTGAAGTCACTAGGTAATGCATGATTTGGTGTTTAAATGAATGGAATGATCTGGTAAAGGATTAAAACAAGTGGGAAATGTGATATATAACCTTGCATGTCAAAATTGAATCTTGCATGTTTGATTTATGGAAAACCCGAATGGGTCTTAGGAGTAAAAAAAAAGAGGAATTAAGATGGTTTTGTCAATTATCTTAATGGCTAGTGAGAACTTGATTGCATATAAATATTGAGTGGTTTTTATTTTCGAATTTTGATAATTAAAAGAAAGTGTTGATTTCGATTTTTAATGTGTTTATGATTCGGATTTTTGATAAAAAAGGATGAGGTTAAGTGAGTAAATGACTCTTGTGATTTGCATTAGTTATGCATGATTATATGAGATTGAAATTGAATATATATGGTTGTGTTTTGTATGTATGGTTCGAATTAAGGAATAAAAGAAAAAGGAAATTAAATCGTTTGTTATTAAGAGCTATAATGGATAGCTATGGTCGTAAAAGAGTTATATTAGTGTGATTTGAGAAATAGCTAAGGTTGAGCAAGTACGCTTTGATTGTTAAGTGTATAAGGATATAAAAGTTGCGAGAAAAGGGTTATGCTATATGCTATGTGCTATGTGCTTATGTGTATAAGCTATAATCGTATACTCGAGTCAAAGATATAATTGAGTTATCGTATTGAGTGATCGTTCCGGGAACGAGAGTTGAGAATCTGATTAAGGTTTTGGTTTTGGATTGTAGATTCGGAGCGTGAGGTCATTCAGGCTAGGAAAGGAAAGGATATACTAGGTGGCAGTAGTTCAACCTTCAGGAAAGCAAATTCGGGCAAGTAACTCTGATTACTTGTGTAAATGGTTATAAAGAGAATGTTGTTCATACCATGTAGAGTATTGAACTGTTTAATTATGAAACCTTGATATTGATTTGAGATACCCTGGCTTTGTTCTTGATAAACTGTTATTGATAAGCTTAATGATTCAACCCTTTGATAATCTGTCCATTATGTTCAAGTTATCTATTATGCCATGGATTATATTCAACCCTCTAATTATCCTTGTTAACCCTGTTTAATGATACCCTGTTTTCCTGATCACCCCATCGATCCCTAAACAGATGTTGATCCTTCTAACTTAAGTGCCTTGTTATCCTTGATACAAAATCCTTATGAATTGTTCCTTGTTTATCTTTGAATCACTCCCTGAACTTTGTTTCCTCTAAATCTGACTTAAGAATGAGTTTCGACTTGAAAGAGTCTGAATGATTTCATATTCTTGGTAATGATAAAATGAGTTTTAGAAAACCTATTTGTTTTTCCAACTCAAGTTTTTCCAAATGAATTCCTGATGGATTGGATTGGGACATAAGAGGCTAGTGGGACTAGTCCAGTCATGGTAAGAGGCTAGCGGGGCTAGTCCAATTTAAGGCTGAAATTATGCCGATTGGTACCTTAAAGACCGGATGGAGGTCGGTACGGGCTGATCACCCGTATTATAATAAAATGGAAAGATAAAGTGATCCAATCAAGGGTTCTAATTGGTTATTTAAAAGGGAACTGAAACTTTCTGTTCAGTAAATTGATTCTTGAAAATGAAAATAGTTTTGAAAAGAGTTGATTATGTTAATGTGAAGCTTAAAGCTCAAGAACCCTGATTCTTGCATTTGTTGATCATATGATTGATTCCCTATAATGAAATACTGTTGCTTTCCTCTATTGAAAGATTTATTCTGGTCCTTTAATGATTTGTGACGAATGTCGGCTTTCGTCCTGCTTTTGAGCCGTGTTCCTTGAAAGCCCCATATTATACTTCAAAACCTTTCCTTAACCCAAAAGCTGGAAATCTTCCACCTAGATCAAATAAAGTAGAATGCCCTGAGATTGGTAAAGCATATTGTGAATTGATATTGTAGAACTGTTGTATAGTTACTTGCTGAGTTTTATACTCATTTGTTTTGTTTTAATCTAACCATGGTAGTTAAGCAAGAAGATGGCCAGGCTTAGGCGCACTGCTCGTAAGAGCGTACCTGGTGGTCCCTACCGTGTTGAGGGCTTCCGGTTGCCAGAGCAGGTAGTGGTATTTGTGAGTGAGCTCGCGCCTAGAAGGAAATGTTTAAAGATATAATGGGTTATCTGTCGGTTCCCAGCCGGAATCGATATTGTTTATTTAGTAATATTTTGGGTTTGTAAGTTATATGTTATGATTGGTAGTTGTAATCTTGTATCATACTTTATCCTGTTGATCCTGTTAGTAGTTAATCGGGGTTTATGCTTATTTAATTCTAGATTAGAGGTGTGTGAGTCCTCATTTCCTAACCCCGAGATTGAGGGCGTCACAAGTTGGTATCAGAGCTACAGGATCTAGTCCCTGAGACAAGTTAGGAAGGGGTATTTTGGGAATATATCTTTATCGCGAGAAAGTTCGACTCATATAGAGTTGAGTTAGACTATTAGGTATGGTCTAAAGAAAGTGTTTATTGGTGAAGTAGAAACTAGAGTTAGGGTGTGAGTTAGCTGGAAGCTTTATTTAACCCTAACATTATTTCCTGGTTGCTGTTTTATGTTTTCTCTCAGGATCCTAGTAGTGGTAGTGACTCAGACTCAGAGATTAGTTTGACTGGTACCCCTGTGGACCCCATTCCACCCTCTCTAGAGGAGCATGTGTATGTTAGTTCAGACCCAGAGGAGGACCCTTCTGAGAGTAGTGAGATCCCTATGCAGATTTCACCCTTGAGGCCAGATTCAGAGACCCCTGCCCTGAGCCAGAGTCCGAGATGCCTAAGACTGATCCTGTCAGTGTTGGTGGCAAGTTAGCCCAGGATCGAGACATTGTGTACTCCCGCATTCCTGAGTTGGGAGCTTTGGTGGATAGGTTGATTCGAGATTCTAGGTAGAGGACTTCAGTAGTGATGGAGGAGTGGAGAGCTTGGATTCAGTTGGTGGAGCAGATTTCCAGGAGGAGATTGGATGAGGGACCATCCACTAGTGATGCTGATGCTGAGGCCCAGAGGCTGCATAAGATCATTCGATGGATGTTGGTTGTGTTGAGAGAGATTCTAGATGATTAAACGGGACTATTGGTTGAGCCCGTAGATTGTTGTTTTTTTCAGCGCCGGTAGGCTTTGGGATACTTGGTCAGATGTCGGGATCCCTTTTTCATTTATTTTGTTGTATTTTAGATGTGTATCGTAGTAGTAGTTGTTGGAAGTTAGGGGTAGATAGGGGGATATTTTCCAGTTTTTCCTCTGTTTAACCCTGCTATATTATTGTACCTTATTTCAGAACCTGTGACAGCCAGAACTATCTTTATGTACCCTTTGTTTAAAAAAATCCATTGTCTTGCTTTCCATTGTGCACCCTAATTATCTCATAAACTGTTCTCAATACCATGTTTTAATACAACCATGTTTTTGTATAACCATGTTTAAAGCTCATAAAACCCTATTCTGTGCCATGATAAAACAACACTGATATGAGAATTATGTAGTAATAGGATTGCATGTGCAAATTGGGTAAAACTTAAAACCCACAAAATAGATTTTATAGAAACTGTTGTTGTATATATGCCATGCCATCGTATTGCTAAATAATTGCTCTATCAGGTTTGTAAGAAATGGCCAACTCACCAGATCATCAAGAAGAAGAAATTCCCACCCAAGACCCAGAAGTAAACCCAGAAACCACCATGATGAGCAGACTTGCTCAGCTTTTGCAACAACCTGTGGCCCCTAAAGTTGGAAACTTTAAGCACTTTCAATATGTTCATCCCCCAGAGTTCTTAGGTTTGCCAGACCCGATTAAAGCGCAGTCGTGGTTGAGAGAAATGGAAAAAGCTTTTGAGTTAGCAGAAGTTAAGGACGATAAGAAAGCTCAGTATGCAAGTTATTATCTGAATGATGAGGCAAGTTTCTGGTGGGAGTCTTCAAAGGCGTTGTTGGAAGGCAAAGACTTATATTGGGAGAAATTCACCGAGATGTTTCTAGAGAAGTATTTACCAAGCTATATGCAAGTCCAGTTGGAAATGTAATTTCTAGATCTTAGACAAGAGGATATGTCAGTAGCGGAATATGAAGTGAAGTTTTCGGAATTGTCTAGATTCGTACCTGAGTACGTGAATACAGAGGCGAAGAAGGCTAAGAGGTTCCAGCAGGGACTTAAGCCGTGGATTAGGAGCCAAATAGCAATGTTGGAGATCAAGAATTATGCTGCTTTGGTTCAAAAAACAATGATAGTGGAAGGTGAGTGAGAAGCTGCAAGAAGAGAAAATGAAGGAAGAAAAAGGAAGTTTGAAAGCTCTGAGCAAAAGCAAGGAAGCTCGAAGTTTAGAGGGAAGTTTGGGAAGAATGGTGGAGGTCAGAACCAAAAGTTCCAGAAGTTTAAACCCGGCAACGGAGCTCAGAAGAACCGCTTCCAGAAAACTGGACAACCGGGGAAGGATAGCAGACCCTAGATTCAAGAATGCAGGAATTGTGGAAAGAGACACCCGAGAAGGTGTAATAAGCTGGATATAACGTGTTTTAAGTGCAACCAGAAGGGGCATTATTCTTCAGAATGCCCAAGTGGAGCGAGGAAGCCTGATTCGGCTTGTTTCAAGCGTGGTAAAGTGGGCCATATGGCCAGGAATTGCAAGGAGCCTGTTCAGAAGGCTAATGTTCTTAGAATTGCTGGACCGCCGTCTCTCCCAGCACCATCAGCTCAACCTAGAGCTAGGACCTTTAACATGACGATGAAAGATGCGGTGCAAGATGTGGACGTGGTAGCAGGTATGCTTGTTATTAATTCAGTAGAAGTAAAAGTTTTGATGGATTCTGGAGCAAGTAGATCTTTTATCTCTGAAAGTATTCTTGATAAGTTTAATTGTGTTGCGTACCCTCTAGAACCTAATTTGATTATAGAGGTAGCCCATCAAGAGAAAGTTATTGCTAGTAAGATTTGTCCTGATTATAATGTGACTATAGAAGGTCGGCACTTTTCTTCTAACTTAATTCCCTTTAAGTTAGGAGAATTTGAGGTCATACTAGGAATGGATTGGTTGTCAAACCATGAAGCGCAAATAGAATGTAAAAGTAAAAAGGTGAAGTTAAAAACCAAGGATGGTGAAGAAGTGATATTTAAAGGAAAGAGGCAAGAGAAGAAATTTCTAACGGCTATTGAGGCAAGAATATTAATACATCAAGGATGCGAAGTTTATTTGGCTCATGTTGTGGATGTGGAGAAAGAATCTGTAAGGATCGAGGATATTCCGGTAGTAAGCGATATTCTGGATGTATTTCCTGATGAATTTCCTGGACTACCTCCAGACAGAAAGATTGAGTTTACGATTGATTTGGCTCCTGGAACGGAACCAGTGTCAAAAGCTCCCTATCGCATGGTGCCGGTCGAGATGGAGGAATTGGCAGCCCAGTTGCAAGAATTGTTAGATAAAGGAGTGATCTGACCGAGTGTATCCCTGTGGGGCGCACCGGTGTTATTTGTAAAGAAAAAGGATGGAAGTATGAGGTTGTGCATTGATTACCGCGAACTGAATAAGTTGACGATCAAGAATAAATACCCTCTACCACGGATCGATGACTTGTTTGACCAGTTAAAAGGAGCTTCATGTTTCTCGAAGATTGATTTAAGATCTGGGTATCATCAGTTAAAGATCAAAGCGGAGGATATACCCAAGACAGCGTTCCGAACGAGATACGGACATTATGAGTTTTTCGTAATGGCATTTGGCTTGACGAATGCGCTAGCTGCATTTATGGATCTTATGAACAGAGTGTTCAAGCAGTATTTGGATAAGTTCGTTATTATATTTATCGACGATATACTGATTTACTCCAAGACGGAAGAAGATCATAAGGAACATTTGAGGATTTCCTTGGAAATTCTGCGAAAAGAGAAGCTGTATACTAAGTTTTCAAAGTGCGAATTTTGGCTAAAGGAAGTGCAATTTCTTGGTCATGTAGTTAATAAATAAGGAATCAAAGTGGACCCAGCCAAGATAGAAGCTGTAATGAATTGGGAAAGACCCAAGACTCCTACGGAAGTCAGAAGTTTTCTGGGATTAGCCGGATATTACAGGAGATTTGTGCAAGATTTTTCTAAGATTGCTGTTTCGTTAACAAAAATGATGAGAAAAAATGAGAAGTTTGTTTGGACAGAAAGGTGCGAGGAAAGTTTTCAAGAGTTAAAGAGGAGGTTGGTAACCGCCCCAGTGTTGGTATTACCAGATGATAAAGGGGAATTTATGATATTTAGTGATGCTTCATATAAAGGACTTGGATGCGTGTTAATGCAACACGGGAAGGTAATAGCATACGCGTCAAGGCAACTCAAGCCGCACGAGCAAAAGTATCCAACGCATGATTTGGAATTGGCAGCAATTGTGTTTGCCCTTAAGATTTGGAGGCATTATTTGTACGGGAAAAAGTGTGAGATTTACACGGATCATAAAAGTTTAAAGTATATCTTTACTCAGAAAGAATTGAATATGCGACAAAGAAGGTGGTTGGAATTGATCAAAGATTATGATTGTGCGATAAACTATCATCCTGGAAAGGCAAATGTGGTAGCTGATGCTTTAAGTCGAAAAGAAAGGTTGAATATGTTAACGTCATCGGAAGAATTAATCAAGGACTTTGAAAAGATAGAAATAGAGGTGCAGACTCCAGAATGTGGAGGTGAAGCTATATATGCAATGTTGTTTCAACCCGAGATTTTGGAAAAGATTCGATGCTGTCAAGAGCAAGTGATGAATCGTGAAAAGGATAAGTTGACGGGAGAAGAAATTAAAGCTCAAAAGGATGAAAAAGGGATATACCGTGTTAACTCACGTATTTGGATACCTAATGTCGTGGAACTAAAACACGAGATTTTGCAAGAAGCACATAACTCGAGATTTTCAATTCACCCTGGAAGTACGAAGATGTACCAGGATTTAAAAGAAAGTTATTGGTGGCCAAACATGAAAAAGGAAATTGCGGAATGGATAAGTAAATGTTACACGTGCCAAAGAGTCAAAGCGGAACATCAAAGGCCAAGCGGATTGCTTCAGCCACTGGATATACCCGAATGGAAATGGGAGCATATAGCGATGGATTTCGTGGTAGGATTACCTAAAACCAAGTCAAATCATGATGCGATTTGGGTGGTAATCGATCGGTTGACAAAGTCAGCACATTTCTTGCCGAGAAATGAAAGGTTTTCATTGGAAAAGTTGGTCAAATTGTATTTGGATGAGATTGTGATGCGCCATGGAGTTCCTGTATCTATCGTATCTGATAGAGACCCAAGGTTTAACTCGAGATTTTGGTGACAATTCCATGATCATTTGGGAACGAAGTTGAAAATGAGTACGGCATATCATCCGCAGACAGACGGACAAAGTGAAAGGACAATTCAGACGATTGAAGATATGTTGCGAACCTGTGCAATAGATTTCAAAGGAAATTGGGACGATCATTTGCCCTTATTTGAGTTTTCCTACAACAACAGTTATCATGCGAGTATTGGCATGCCGCCTTATGAAGCGTTGTATGGAAGAAAGTGTAGGTCCCCTACTTATTGGGACGAAGTTGGTGAGCGCAAATTAATTGGCCCAGAGCTAGTTCAACAAACAAAGGAAAAGGTCGAAATGATTCGAAAGAGATTAATTACAGCTCAAGATCGACAAGCAAAGTACGCAAATCAAGAACGTAAGGATGTGCAATTCGAAACTGGAGACAAACTCTTATTAAAGATATCTCCTTGGAAAGGTTTAACCCGATTCAGAAAGAAAGGGAAAGTTGAGTCCTAGGTATATAGGACCATTTGAAGTATTGCGTCAAGTTGGGAAAGTGGCATATGAATTGGCGCTACCTCCGTAAATGCAACATCTGCATAATGTATTTCATGTATCTCTTCTGAAGAAGTATACTGCTGATGCGAGCCATGTGGTCGAGTTGGAACCAGTGGAAATCCAACCAGATTCGTCCTATATGGAACAACCAGTTCGAATTTTGGATCGAAAAGAAAGGACGCTTAGAAATAAAGTTGTACCTCTAGTTAGAGTGTTATGGAGAAATTCATTAGTTGAAGAATTGACTTGGGAATTAGAAAGCGAAATGAAAGAAAAGTATCCCCATCTATTTGCTTAGATTAGATTCTAGGGACAAAATCCTTTTAAGGAGGGTAGATTGTGACGACTGAGAATTTTTCGACGTAATTAAGTCAATAAAGTATATGTTATGTGATGTGATTATAATTATGTGACTAAGTGCTGATTAATTGTCTTTTCTGTATATTAGAGTATAGGAGCGTAGATAAAAACGTTCCAATTTAAAGAGTCAGCTTAGAAGTTAAGCTGTGGTGTCGGGCCGTCAGGTAGAACGGAACCCGTCCTAATAAGGAGTTAAAGAATATAAAATGTGAATTATGTGTGATTGAATGAAATGAATGTGTAAATAAAGTATTTCGTCCAAAGTGACGTGCTGATTGATAATGATAATGAGAAGCGTAATTGAAACGCTGAGCGTCGGGCCGTCAGGCTGAACGTGACCCGGTACGCGTAGAAAATGATAAAAGATTAAAGAGGGATAAATTTTATGATCAGACCTGAGTCGTTATGTGATTATATATGTGATATTGTTGTCTTTGTGCATGGCTATGTGTTCTGTGACAATTTTTATGAATTTTAAAAGGATTATATGATTTAAATAAAGGTTTAATTAACCTTCGCGCATTTTTATAAAATCATCCGAGTAAGATAAAAATATAGGATTTGTTCTGATATCTTCTTAGTAGTCCCAAAGACTTTTTAAAAATGATGAGTGGATTTAATTGATGGTATTTGCATTATTAAATTGATTTTATGTGGAAAATGTTATTATTAGAGCGAGCTTGCGAAATTCATATAAAATCAACCGTCTGCTCAAAAACCTATTATGAGTAATGGTTAAAAAGCTAATTTCGAGGCCTACGTATTAAAATTGTCATTTTCAATAATTCTCGACTTCCCGAGAGAGATATATTTTATATTTAAATTTTGTTGCATTTGAGTAAAAAGAAAAGGGACAATGAGCATAAAATGGAATTAGTAGATTACAATTTTGCTCTAGTTTTTAGTGGTATATAAACCCACTTCCCTTCCCCCCTTTTTCTTTTTCCTCCCGTGCACCCACTTTCCCCTTCTCTTTTCTTTTCTTTCTCTCTCGAACACTCTCACTCTCGGCTCTCTCCATCTTTCATCTTTCTCACTTGCATGCAACCCTCAAAACTTACTCAAACTCAAAGATATTTCTACCTTTAGTCTTTATCTTCGGTATACTTCTCGATTCCCATTTGCATGTAAGTGTTTGTAAGAGTTTTGTTGATTAATCACTATGGTGGTGTTCAAGGAAAATAATTTCGTGAAACATAACTATAAGAGTGATTTCAAGAAATTTTGGGGTCATAAACTCGAGAGGAGACCCGTTATGGGCTCTCTCAAGTTCGACCACCACCGGCTATGATCCAAAGGAGAGCCGGTGGAGTTTCTATGATATAATAATTTGATTTTTAAGCTTTGCATGTTATGGTTTCTTGAAAGCTCGAAAAAGGGTTTTGTTTCTTTGGTTGAAACTCGAATGTGTGATTGATAAAATGGTTGCATTGATTGTTTTAGGAAGTAAATGGATGTGTTTAAGTGATTGTTGTTTAGAAAATCAAAAATTAAGGTTTGCATGTGAGTTTTAATTCGGCTTTATGCAAATTAGAAAGAGGAATTGGATTTGATGAGTTGATCTTAGTAAACACTAAGCTTATATAGCCTAAAAAGTGATTGCATGTTAGTTTTAAAGAAGATCAAGTTGTGCATGTCAATGTTTAGTCCTTGAGTTGTGAATTTGAGTCTTGTCGAATGGAAAATGACTTTAAAAAGGGATTAATGTGATGATTAAGTGGATGCATGTTGATTGAATGGATTGATTAAGTTGAAGTCACTAGGTAATGCATGGTTTGGTATTTAAATGAATGGAATGATCTAGTAAAGGATTAAAACAAGTGGGAAATGTGATATATAACCTTGCATGTCAAAATTGATTCTTGCATGTTTGATTTATGGAAAACCCGAAAGGGTCTTAGGAGTAAAAAAAAGAGGAATTAAGATGGTTTTGTCAATTATCTTAATGGCTAGTGAGAACTTGATTGCATATAAAGATTGAGTGGTTTTTATGTTCGAATTTTGATAATTAAAAGAAAGTGTTGATTTCGATTTTTAATGTGTTTATGATTCGGATTTTTGATAAAAAAGGATGAGGTTAAGTGAGTAAATGACTCTTGTGATTTGCATTAGTTGTGCATGATTATATGAGATTGAAATTGAATATATATGGTTGTGTTTTGTATGTATGGTTCGAATTAAGGAATAAAAGAAAAAGGAAATTAAATCGTTTGTTATTAAGAGCTATAAGGGATAGCTATGGTCCTAAAAGAGTTATATTAGTATGATTTGAGAAATAGCTAAGGTTAAGCAAGTACGCTTTGATTTTTAAGTGTATAAGGATGTAAAAGTTGCGAGAAAAGGGTTATGCTATATGCTATGTGCTATGTGCTTATGTGTATAAGCTATAATCGTATACTCGAGTCAAAGATATAATTGAGTTATCGTATTGAGTGATCGTTCCGGGAATGAGAGTTGAGAATCTGATTAAGGTTTTGGTTTTGGATAGTAGATTCGGAGCGTGAGGGCATTCAGGCTAGGAAAGGAAAGGATATACTAGGTGGCAGTAGTTCAACCTTCAGGAAAGCAAATTCAGGCAAGTAACTCTGATTACTTGTGTAAATGGTTATAAAGAGAATGTTGTTCATACCATGTAGAGTATTGAACTGTTTAATTATGAAACCTTGATATTGATTTGAGATACCCTGCCTTTGTTCTTGATAAACTGTTATTGATAAGCTTAATGATTCAACCCTTTGATAATCTGTCCATTATGTTCAAGTTATCTATTATGCCATGGATTATATTGAACCTTCTGATTATCCTTGTTAACCCTGTTTAATGATACCCTGTTTTCCTGATCACCCCATCGATCCCTAAACAGATGTTGATCCTTCTAACTTAAGTGCCTTGTTATCCTTGATACAAAATCCTTATGAATTGTTCCTTGTTTATCTTTGAATCACTCCCCGAACTTTGTTTCCTCTAAATCTGACTTAAGAATGAGTTTTGACTTGAAAGAGTCTGAATGATTTCATATTCTTAGTAATGATAAAATGAGTTTTAGAAAACCTATTTGTTTTTCCAACTCAAGTTTTTCCAAATGAATTCCTGATGGATTGGATTGGGACGTAAGAGGCTAGTAGGACTAGTCCAGTCATGGTAAGAGGCTAGCGGGGCTAGTCCAATTTAAGGCTGAAATTATGCCGATTGGTACCTTAAAGATCGGATGGAGGTCGGTACGGGCTGATCACCCGTATTATAATAAAATGGAAAGATAAAGTGATCCAATCAAGGGTTCTAATTGGTTATTTAAAAGGGAACTGAAACTTTCTGTTCAGTAAATTGATTCTTGAAAATGAAAATAGTTTTGAAAAGAGTTGATTATGTTAATGTGAAGCTTAAAGCTCAAGAACCCTGATTCTTGCATTTGTTGATCATATGATTGATTCCCTATAATGAAATACTGTTGCTTTCCTCTATTGAAAGATCTATTATGATCCTTTAATGATTTGTGATGAATGTCGGCTTTCGTCCTGCTTTTGAGCCTTGTTCCTTGAAAGCCCCACATTATACTTCAAAACCTTTCCTTAACCCAAAAGCTAGAAATCTGCCACCTAGATCAAATAAAGTAGAATGCCCTGAGATTGGTAAAGCATATTGTGAATTGATATTGTACAACTGCTATATAGTTACTTGCTGAGTTTTATACTCATTTGTTTTGTTTTAATCTAACCATGGCAGTTAAGCAAGAAGATGGCCAGGCTTAGGCGCACTGCTCGTAAGAGCGTACCTGGTGGTCCCTACCGTGTTGAGGGCTTCCGGTTGCCAGAACAGGTAGTGGTATTTGTGAGTGAGCTTGCGCCTAGAAGGAAATGTTTAAAGATATAATGGGTTATCTATCGGTTCCCAGCCGGAATCGATATTGTTTATTTAGTAATATTTTGGGTTTGTAAGTTATATGTTATGATTGGTAGTTGTAATCTTGTCTCATACTTGATCCTGTTAGTAGTTAATCGGGGTTTATGCTTATTTAATTCTAGATTAGAGGTGTGTGAGTCCTCATTTCCTAACCCCGAGATTGAGGGCATCACATTGGTGGTACAGGCGCGAAACGTTTTATTGAAGGCAAAGGTACAACAGGCCTATCCATTAGTCAGCAAGTCTTGTTTATTTATATTCCCAAAAAAAGTATGATCTTACATATCACACATTATTATACATATATCAGCTGTCACATCATCTCTTCGTCTAGTTTCAAGTACTCTACGGGTCACCTGAATCTCATTCCGAAATTCCTTCACATTCCTGTCAACATCTATAGTCCTGCTAACGTATTGTAGTTCTCGGATCTGTGCCCTACAGGGCTTCTCGCTCCAAAAGAGGAGCCTCATACTAGAGATTACTGAAGAAATTCATTATCATAGAATACCGAATGAAATTTCAAAATCAAGGAAATCGAATGAGAAGGAATAGTGAAGAAGATGTAGGTATGACTGAGAGAAACCATACAAGTATATAAGATGGCCAGTCTTAGTACCATATAGTTCACAACACATAATTCGGTGGTGTCCCACCAGACCCATTTGTCACACAGACAAATAGTCAACACATATGCATTGTTTGCCCCAATCATCCGATAGAATCACCTAGGAAAGAGACAATGTTTAGATAAAAAAATTCACAAATAAGGAAGGAGAGAATCTGATTTATTATGGGATCAACAGAATCCTACGACACACCTGCAACCGAATGTCCAGTAGAGTCAGAATCAGCAGGTGGAGATCCTTAAATAGGTGGTCTCACGCCAGGAAGTGGATTAGCTTGTAATGGTACAACCGTCGCACCTGGTATTATGGCTGATACCGGTGGAAGAGTGGGACGTGGATCAGATGACGGTCCTCCGATGGAAGGCTCCGAGTAATCAGATGATATCGAAATAAAGGTATCTGCCATCGCTGTAATCTAAAAATTACGTTGCTAGATAAGAATCTCGAATATCATCATAAATCATACTAAAACCTACAATTTAGTCGCACTCAACCTCTCGATGCTCTATTTCTTTATTTCCTAATACTAATCTTAACCCTCTACCCACTCTCGACAATCTAGGCTTGTGGCGGTGACTTTAAACCGTGGCTCTGATGCCAAACTTGTAATGCCCTCCAAACCCGGGTCGGAAGTTTGGGGTCCACAATACACACACACCATATTTAAACCTGTATATAGATATAGTAATGATTTATATATACAATGACCCTAATTACCGTAATCCACGGATCGACTTAGTTTAAAGTATGCCCACAAGCCACAACCTTATTTATTATAATCGTTCTAAATCCCAGTTTATTTATCTTACAACGGAAGTAAACTTTATTACAAACTATCAACACAAACTAAACCAAACGCCATCTGCTAGCTTATTCCATCTCACCTGGATACCTAGCTCGCACACTTGTCTGGGGATCCTCGCTATCACCAGTTTCCTTTTTCACTAGAAAAGAATATAAACAGATTTGCAAGAGTGAGTTAACTAGCTCAGCAAGTCATAATGACAGTCACTAAGACTAACAATGATCGATTGAAATGATATAAGGAATCAATTTTACTGATAAACAATGATTAGAACTGGATATTCATTTTTATTTTAAGAACCAAGGTTAGGATGTTGATGTAATAACCCCATTTTTTGAGAAATTTTGAAACCCTTATGAATAGTGTTTTTGCTGAACGAGAAAACTTTTCATGCCACGCTATGTAGGGGTTCTGTTATTGATCTTATGGGATATTATTAGTACTCTATGTGGTATATAAGTGTATGTAAAGATCGTCAGAATCCAATTCCGAACACTTTGATTTTTCCCGGAAATCCACAAGATACGGAGAGAATTGAGTATAAGGTAACAGGATAAAAAGGATTTAAATTAAAGGATTATAAGAGAGGATCATAGAAGGAATACAATATATTGAGAAAGGTTAAGGGAACCTAAGTAATAAGATCCCGGGTATGATCCCTCAAACGATAAACGAGAACGAAAGTTAAGCGAACCGTATAACAGATCAGCGGTCATTAGGCAAACAATTAAAAGCTAATCAAAGGGATTAGTGGGAATGATGTCATCCAACCAATATAAAGAGGACAAGGAAGGGAGGATGACATCATGAGGATGACATAAGCATGACAAGGGAAGGAAGGAGGTGTGGTTGAAAGAGAACCACACAAATTCAAGGGCAAGAAGGTAATTGACTAAAGCAAACACAAAAACAAGTCAACCAAGCCAAGCAAAATCATTTTCATCAAAATCAAAAAGAAACCAAGGCATGGTTCATCATGCTCTCGGCTTTTTACTATTGCAAATGGGCAAGAATTCAAAAACTCAAGATCCAAGCCTCCTAAATTGGTGAGTTAATTCCCTAATCATCTTCATGCTTAGTTAGGGCTATATCATGAGTTTAAGCCATTAATTCCTTCTCAATCTTCTTCATTTAATCAAAGAAGAAGACAATGAATAGTGTTTTCAAGTTTTTAACTTGAAGTTTTTCTTGTTTTCCTTGAAGATCCAAGCATTCCTAAGACTTCTCAAAGCTTCTTAAGGCTTCCTAGCTCCTCCCACCACTTCAAGGAAGGTATACCATCTCCAAACCCTAGATTCCTATATATTATAAGATGATTTTGATTAGTAGGATGATATTGTAGCTTGTTGTTGTAATTAGAGTTTGGGATTTGAAATGGTAGTGAAATGGAATGGTAAATGTTGTGGTTTTGATGAAAAGAACTTAAGTATGATTAAAGTTAAGTTTAGGCATAAGTATGAATGATTAAATTGAATTGGTTGGGGTTGTTATGATGAGATAAGGATGGATGTTGGTTGTATGTTGGATTTGAGGTTGATTTGGAATGGTTTTGAATGGTATAAAATTGGAAAATCGCGTAAACATAGCCGTCGTAATGTCCGATTTACATTAGACTGCTTTTGTTCCTAACATTAGGACCCGAGAACCCCCTGCTAGGTTTTGACCATTGCCATGATTAGATAGTTCATGTTACGAGCTTCGTTTTGATATGTAGTTCGTTCGATTCCGATGCACGGTTTAGGAGAAACGACCGTTTCAAGTAACGGCGTTTCGTGAACGAAACTTTTCCCCTCGCCTTACTTTGAAACATAGGTTAAAGACCAATAAGGGTTAATTAATGTATGAAACATTTATGGTAAATGTGTTAGGCAGTTTTTAAGACACTCGCGAAGGAATCGCTTTAAAACTCGTAAAGGTTAAATTATTAAAAATGGTGGAGCCGAGGGTACCCGAGTGACTTAAGCAAATCAGTGAGCGCAAATCAAGCGTTAGAGTCTAAGTTAGTTAAAGTATAGATTTACAAGTGATTTTGGTTTAATTCCAACTTACTTGTTGTTTATAGGTTACCAGACTCGTCCCGAGCCTTTTATCACCCCAAGTCGCTCAGGCAAGTTTTCTACCCGTTATACTGTTGTTGTGATGAATATATGTATATGCATTATCTTGCGATAGATGCATGTTGGTTAATTAGCAAATGTTGCGATATATTGAAGCATGCTGATATGGTATATATATGCATGCCTGTTTCGTATTCTTGATTTATATATCTGTTGGTTCAAATGCTTATTCGTTGCATAATACCTATGCTAGAGATAAGCGGTATTTGCGTATACCCTTAGTATAGGGACCCAAAGGTGAAAACATTTTCTAAAACCGGGAGTCGAGGATCCCGAGTAGATTTTATATATATATATATATGGTTATAGTTTTCAAAACTATTAATCGAATAAGGTTTATTCGATAACTTTATTTTATTAATGAATATTATCTTGAATATTCATTCGAGGGCTTATGACTCCTTTTATTTTATTAATTGAATATTATTTGAATATTCATTTGAGGATGTATGACTCCTTTATTTTATTTAATGAATATTATTTATAATATTCATTCGAGGTATTATGACTCCGCTTATTACTGAAATATATTCTTTATTTCATTAGAGAATAAAGTGTTAATAATCAAACTTATTTTCGATTATTCAAATAAAGATAATACTTTCATATAAGTATATCTTTGGTTATTTAATGTTTATTTCAAGTATAAGTTTTAATACTTCTACTTCAATTATTTTTATAAAGATTATTCTTTATGGGAATATTATTTAAATAATAATATTCAGATATTTTCTAATATATGGGGACTGATTTACTTCATTAAATCAGCTTTACTCCAAACACTCTTTAAATTGTTTTCGAGTCTTCAAAATGATTTTTAAAAGTTAGAGCGGATCCCAAAACTCATTTTTATATTTAAGATCTTCTTTTTTAAGGGGATTTAAATACTCGCTCAAAACCTGGGGAATCCGGTTCTGTGGTGTGGTTTATATTCGCAACGAGGTTGCAGTTTTGGTAAATGAATTGATTACTTGCCCAATGTTCGGGAAGTAAGCCCATCTAATTGAGTCGGCATAAGCGACAGGCCGGGGTACGGTCTATGAATGTGTAAGTGGCTGGGTGGCAGTCCATCAACGCGTAAGAGGCCGGGTGGCGGTCCAGCACAAGGTCCTTATGTGGCCAGGGTGATGACCGGTGGGGGATTCATCCATCTACTAGTAGAAAAGGTTACTTATTGGTATCTTTGCCTGATCAGCAAGATATCTGGTTTATGCCAAAATTCTTTTCCTTTCCAAAATTCATTGGATGTTTCAAACTCTGTTCATACTTTACATAACAGAGGTTCCAGGAAATGTTTAAGAGATATATATATGTGGATATATATATATCGGGACTAAATAAAGTATCTCGTAACTTTATTTCATTCAATAATATTTCAAAGATTGAATCTATTCAAATCTTGTCTTGTAGTCTCATCTCTGTGATGAACTTTTGAAACTGGTTATAACTTGAACGGTGGTAGTTCAAGTAGTATTGGGAAAGATATAAGTATATTGGGGTATTTGGTAACCTCATCTTTTAAACTTATATCTAATTAATAATTGTGTTATGAATGACAAAGATTTTCAGAAAAACGTTGAGACAAGGTTAGATATATGAGATCACCTTGCAACGATATTTTTTTTATATACAGTTATACACTGGGACTTTGTGTATATTATGCATGGAAGAGGACTTCCAATATTTTGAAAAGTATATATGTATATATACTGAATATTTTGCGACTTCATCGCATTAAGATATCAAACTTGGTTCATTTCTTTTGACCAAGACTTTCATGAGTATTATGAGTAGGCTCATATATTGTAAATCATTATACATATTATTTTGGTGGGCTTGCTGCTCACCCTTGCTTTATTTCTTCATCACACAACAACAGTTAGGAAAGATGGCCAGACTCCAGCAGACCCAGCGCAAGCGCGTGGGAAGCGTCCCGCGTCTTCCCGTTGATGTTGTAGCTGCTATAGCTGCAGAGGTAGATCTATTGTAGATCAGACCATCTACTTTTGAGAATCAATTATGTATAATTATAACTTGTGGCAGATAATGGCAATTAACTGTAAATTTATCAAGTAATCATTTTGGGTTGTAATAACTTTTAAATTGTGGATTCAAAGACTTGTACTTATTTAAATTTCATCTCTGAGACTATAACGGGTTGTGGTGTGTGTTAGTGTGGGGTCACAGCATAAGGTTATTTATTATTAATTAAGTGAAGTGATATTGTGGAAAGAAAGACCGTGACGACCCGGATCCCCGACCCCGGATCTGGGGGTGTTACAGAAATGGTATCAGAGCTAAGCGTTATAAACCTCAGAGATGATGGGACGTTAAGATAATAAGTTCACTAAGATAATAAGAACTCTTGCCAAGTTCATAGTCGGGCTACCTAATGTAGCACTGACAGTTAAAACCGTTATGGGAACCCTTATAGGTATCGTGATAGTAATATAGTTTGTTCTCGTATAGGGCAGCGGGGCACCAAACCTTGAGGTTCAGGAGCATCAGCATGAGGATGTTTTATTACAAGTTGGAGATCGGATTGTGGATCCGATAGAGTGTCCTAATGCAGGACCGGATGATGTTGATATTGAGGATTTAGCGGTTGAGGATGTTATCCTAGAAGGGATAGTTGTTGAGGAGGATCCCATGGAGGATCCTGACAGGATTGGATAAAGGACCACTGATGAATTGATGACCATGGTTTGGTCGACTACCAGAGGTAGGATTGGTCGGTCACTACCGGAGGTTCGTTCAAGTTGTAAAGATAGTAGCCCCTTTAACACGGCTTACTCGTAAGACTGAGAAGTTCGAATGGACAGAGAAATGCGAGAACAGCTTTCAAAAACTGAAGCAGAGGTTGGTGATGGCCCTTATGCTGGCATTGCCGGATGGAAAAGGAGATTTTGTGAAGTGTAGTGACGCTTCGCACAAGGGCTTAGGGTGCGTGCTTATGCAGCACAGTAAGGTAATCGCGTACATGTCAAGACAATTAAGGTAATATGAAATTCGATATCCCCGCCCATGAGCTTAGGCTCGTGGCAATAGTTTTACCCTAAAGATTGGAGGCACTACTTGTATGGAGTGAAGTGCAAGATTTACACAAACCATAGGAGCTCTAGTACCTTTTTACGTAGAAAGAGCTCAATATACGCCAGAGGAGGCGGTTAGAGCTAATCAAGAATTATGATTGGGAGATTCTTTATCATTCGGGGAAAGCCAATGTGGTGGCTGATGCCCTTAGTAAAAAGGAGAGACTCAAGATGATAATGACTTTGGGAGGGTTGATAAAAAAAAATAGATATGAAGGTAACCGGAGCCGGTACCGAAAAGTTGTTTGAGATTGCAATACAGCCCGAATTATTGGAAAGGAACATATTGTGCCAGAAAAAGTGATGAATGAAGGCAGAGAGCCAACAAATAGATATGAGATTAATACCGAGAGAGATGATAAGGGAATAATGAGGTATTCCTATAGAATTTGGGTTCCGAAAGTTCAAGAGCGTAAGGATGAGAACTTAGATGAGAGCCATAGTTTGAGGAATAAGATTTAGAGCAAACCCTGAACGTGATAGTCAGGGAGGTCGCCATCAAGATAGAAGGAACCCATGACATAATGGAGTGGAAAATGAGGATTTTAAATTAAAAGATGACCCCAATTATGGGGAGTAGGATGAAACATTTCATACTAAGGAAACAGAAAGTCGAGTAAGGAAAGGAGACCCGAGACGGTACTCCTATACGGCAATTCATGGACCTGTCTAGACAGAACTTAGAATATTATCCCCAACCACCACCTTGAGGAAACAATGCGATAGGAAATTCTTTCAGGACCTTTAAGTCTCTAAGCTCTCAGAGTTCCCAGGGAACAGGTTGACCTAGTCGAGGCAAGAGCCTGGCTAAAGGAAATAGAGGAATCATTTGAGATTCTGAATGAGTGACGAACCACAAAAGACTGTTTTTGTCACTTACCCTCCCAAGAGAGAGACCACCCGCTGGTGAAAGGCCAAGGAAGGCACGGAGCAAGGGATTATAATAAACTGATTAAAGTTCAGCCAATTGTTTTCGGGAAAGTAATTCCCAAGGTTATGGAATAGTGTAAAAGCTTTAGAGCCAGAACAAAGGCAGACGAGTATGAATTATGAATCTAAGTTGTAAAAGTTATCAAGATTCGTTCTGAAGACACGAATCCAGAATGACGGGATGTTTGAAATCAATGTTTATGTTGTGTTGGTTCATGAAATAACGATAAGAGAAAGGAATATAAAGGCAAGAGAGTTTGAGGAATGATAAGGGAGTTGGGTATGAGGAAACCCTAAAGACTCGTAGAAATAGAAATAGAAAAGTATGCATTCGTCAGGATGAGGGTGATTCACCATGAGTTAAAATTGATGGTTGAAGGCATAAGAGTTATGTATATTTTATCCCCTTTAAGTTGGGAGGATTCGAGGAAACCTCGAGGTAATTCGAAGGATAAATAATGAGACGCGGATAGACTGAGGAGACAAGAAAGTAAGAAATTAAGAAAATTGGATGAAGGAAGTGACCTTCAAGAATGGGAAATGTAAGACCGGTGGCTTGATACCCAGAAAGGGAGACGCCAGGTATGAAAGATATCCCAACATTGAGGTGATGGTTGAGATAAACAACAAAAGTAAATAAGGAATTATTAAGAAGAAGTTCACGTTGAACACGACCAATATCTTCCAGAACATCCTTGTTATCGTTACCAAATTTGGCAAGACAAGCGGATAACCGTTGTTATCTTTTGGAGGCCATATGAATTGACCTCAATTTGAATAAGGATGCTATTATGAAATTAGGTATAGACTATCGAGGTGGGAATGATGAATATGATAATCTATCAAGGAAATATGACTTGATTTATTCGTGGAAGGATGCAGGTACCTTTTAAAGGTGGAATTAAGGATAGAACATCGGTAACTTAAAATGAATCCTAGGGGACTGCATAAAGGTTGGCATGTCACCCTTAATAGGGACAGTATGAGTTTTGACAGTATGATTGGGAAAGGGTTAAGGTAACAACAACCTTTAAGAATTAGTGGAGAAATTTTGCAGAAGTATATAGACAATGGTTCTACTATTAGTAAATGGTATTGTGATATGCCCTGTATCTAGGGAATACAGGAGGAACGATTGAAGGATAACCTTAGAGGTTTTACAAGGAGAAAGGTAATATTCAAAATTCTCAAGAATAGAAATGTTGATAAAGGAAATATGACGTAATTATAATGTTGCCAAGTGAGGCACGTGTTAAACCACGAGAAAGTATGAATTGAACCAGTAAAGGTCGAAATTGTTCAGGGCAATTAGGACCTAAGATAAAAAAATGTTCTAAGTATGATTGAGAGTCAGTCTTGACAGTGATTAGCCTCTAAAGACTGAGGCAATAACTTATGGAAAAATGGTGATATTTTTTTTTTCTTCTTTTTCCCATCTGATTTTAAGGAAAACATCTTCACTCAAGCAGTGATCGGAAATAAGGTAGAAAATTTATTTCGAGGTGGTTAAAATGACATTGACTATAAGGAAATTTTACTATCAGGAAAGGCCAAAGAGGTGGCCGACACTTTAAAGGTAAGAGGATAATTATAGGCGCGTGTGCCAAAAGAATACAGTGATGATGGTTAAAAATTTGAAGGTTGAATTATGGTTTGGAAGATTGACATTCCTTCTGATGACTGTGCAATATCCAATCGTAATAGTAGTTGGTAAAAGTTTAATTCGTGTAATCGCCATGAACGGGCTATCTATCTTAGGAGGTCCTATCTTGGGATAAGCCAGGACCATGTTTCCAAAAGGACTAGACGAACCTTTGAGTTAAGTCTTCTATTTAAGGCATATGATTAAAAATGGTATTAACCTGCTATCGTTGCTTTGATTGAAACTCTTCTGCAATTTTATCTGCTTCATGTCATGAAAGTACGTCAGAGTTTGGAGTGTTCTTCATGAATTATGATTGGTGGTTATGTTAACTCCTTAGGAGAATTTGATACGACATGTATAGACTCCGTATGGTTAGATATTAAGATTTTATGGAAAAATGAATGACGACAGTAGGTCAGTGGTGGACCATAGTAAGGCAGCAATGATTCTGCGAGTATTGAGCTGATTACAACTGTGAGAGTTGTATTGGAATGGGTGTTGAGATTGAGTACCACTAATCGGGTCGTGGTAGTGTATAAGTTATCATTGATAGACTAATTAAGTAGAGTATCTACCTAGTGAATAATTATTCTTTCTTATCAATAGAGAGTCGTATTATTATACGAGGAAGGTTGCGGTGCAAGCATAGAATTCTAGTAACGATGATGTATAGAATGAGATCCCAGATTCGATTTTCGATGTCGAGGGAGTTTCAAAGGTGATTATGTATAAGCTCGAGGAAGAGTGTGGGTCCATAGAATGATGGACGGGATAGCGAAAATATTTAGGCATGGGAAATACGAGGCTATAATGCTTGATGCTGATATAAATACGTATATGTTTTGTTCTCCTATGACAAACCTCTATAGTTCAGAGGTAGGTTCCAAGCCAGATATTTTATGGCAGTATATTTTTTTCATATATACAATTCTCTTCAGTTCGTTCTTTTCTCTTCTTTTCATTTCATGTAAGCTGAGAAGAACAACCCTTCCAGAAGGGGAGGTATTGCCGAATGACTATCTATCTGTGTGATAGAAGCCGAGTAGGATACCAGCTATTGTTTAATTGCTTGTCAAGTACTAAAGGCTGGCCACCTTCTGTACTAACTATGCGATATAACAAGTGTTCATGATCATAGTGATCTCTCAACAAATTCCTTTACTTCTATTTGATTGATCAAATTTTGGAAAATAGAAACAACTGAAAAAGGAGTAATAAAGTGGTGGTAGTATGCGGAATGGGAACACATTCGTGATACTAAGGTTGACGTGGTTATTAAAAGGTTATAGAACGCTAACGAGCAAAAGTATAACCAGTATAATATTAGGAACGGAAGGTAGTAGCGATTACGAACTGGAAAAGAATGGCTATTGAGAAGCAGAAGCTCTAATGCTAAAAGCAATTATGATAGTCTGTGCAATAGACTTGAAAGAATTTGGAATGATCACTTAATTTGGATTGAGTTATCTTACGACAATAGATCATATGTCATTATCGAGATGTCGCCTTATGAGATCCTTGAGGGAAGACAATGTCGATCTCCCTTATGTTAGGATGAAGTTGTAGAGCGCAAGATGCTCGGACCCGCAGTAGTCCAAAGGACCAAGGATATGATAGATCTAATCAGAGGACGGCTGGTAGTAGCCCAAGATGGACATGATAAGTATGTTGATTTGACACGAAAGGATAAAGAGTATGAAATAGGGGACCTAGTAATGTTATAGGTATCCCTTGGAAAGGATTGATGAGGTTCGGAAAGAAAGGAAAGCTAAGTCTACAATTTGTTGGACCCTTGGATATATTAAGACGTTTGGGAAGTTAGCATATGAGCTAGCCCTAACCCCGAACATGTAGCAGGTCGTAACGTGTTTCACGTATCAATGTTAAGGAAGTGTAATTCAGATGCCAGATAAATAGAGGCATATGAGCGCATAGATATGCAACCCGACGTAACCTATATGGAGCAACCAGGAAGGGTTATAGAGTGAAAAGGAACAAGTGCTTAGGAGAAGGATTATCAAACTAGGCAGAGTTTGGTGGTAGAACCACAATGTGGGAAAATTGACTCGAGAGTTAGAAAGTGTAATGCTAAGAAAGTATCCCCATTTGTTTTCTATCTGATTCCGGGACGAAATCCTTTTAAGGAGGGGAGACTGTAATAACCCCAATTTTTGAGAAATTTTGAAACCCTTATGAATAGTGTTTTTGCTGAACGAGAAAACTTTTCATGCCATGCTATGTAGGGGTTCTGTTATTGATCTTATGGGATATTATTAGTACTCTATGTGGTATATAAGTGTATGTAAAGATCGTCAGAATCCAATTCCGAACACTTTGATTTTTCCCGGAAATCCACAAGATACGGAGAGAATTGAGTATAAGGTAACAGGATAAAAAGGATTTAAATTAAAGGATTATAAAAGAGGATCATAGAAGGAATACAATATATTGAGAAAGGTTAAGGGAACCTAAGTAATAAGATCCCGGGTATGATCCCTCAAACGATAAACGAGAACGAAAGTTAAGCGAACCGTATAACAGATCAGCGGTCATTAGGCAAACAATTAAAAGCTAATCAAAGGGATTAGTGGGAATGATGTCATCCAACCAATAGAAAGAGGACAAGGAAGGGAGGATGACATCATGAGGATGACATAAGCATGACAAGGGAAGGAAGGAGGTGTGGTTGAAAGAGAACCACACAAATTCAAGGGCAAGAAGGTAATTGACTAAAGCAAACACAAAAACAAGTCAACCAAGCCAAGCAAAATCATTTTCATCAAAATCAAAAAGAAACCAAGGCATGGTTCATCATGCTCTCGGCTTTTTACTATTGCAAATGGGCAAGAATTCAAAAACTCAAGATCCAAGCCTCCTAAATTGGTGAGTTAATTCCCTAATCATCTTCATGCTTAGTTAGGGCTATATCATGAGTTTAAGCCATTAATTCCTTCTCAATCTTCTTCATTTAATCAAAGAAGAAGATAATGAATAGTGTTTTCAAGTTTTTAACTTGAAGTTTTTCTTGTTTTCCTTGAAGATCCAAGCATTCCTAAGACTTCTCAAAGCTTCTTAAGGCTTCCTAGCTCCTCCCACCACTTCAAGGAAGGTATACCATCTCCAAACCCTAGATTCCTATATATTATAAGATGATTTTGATTAGTAGGATGATATTGTAGCTTGTTGTTGTAATTAGAGTTTGGGATTTGAAATGGTAGTGAAATGGAATGGTAAATGTTGTGGTTTTGATGAAAAGAACTTAAGTATGATTAAAGTTAAGTTTAGGCATAAGTATGAATGATTAAATTGAATTGGTTGGGGTTGTTATGATGAGATAAGGATGGATGTTGGTTGTATGTTGGATTTGAGGTTGATTTGGAATGGTTTTGAATGGTATAAAATTGGAAAATCGCGTAAACATAGCCGTCGTAATGTCCGATTTACATTAGACTGCTTTTGTTCCTAACATTAGGACCCGAGAACCCCCTGCTAGGTTTTGACCATTGCCATGATTAGATAGTTCATGTTACGAGCTTCGTTTTGATATGTAGTTCGTTCGATTCCGATGCACGGTTTAGGAGAAACGACCGTTTCAAGTAACGGCGTTTTGTGAACGAAAATTTTCCCCTCGCCTTACTTTGAAACATAGGTTAAAGACCAATAAGGGTTAATTAATGTATGAAACATTTATGGTAAATGTGTTAGGCAGTTTTTAAGACACTCGCGAAGGAATCGCTTTAAAACTCGTAAAGGTTAAATTATTAAAAATGGTGGAGCCGAGGGTACCCGAGTGACTTAAGCAAATCAGTGAGCGCAAATCAAGCGTTAGAGTCTAAGTTAGTTAAAGTATAGATTTACAAGTGATTTTGGTTTAATTCCAACTTACTTGTTGTTTATAGGTTACCAGACTCGTCCCGAGCCTTTTATCACCCCAAGTCGCTCAGGCAAGTTTTCTACCCGTTATACTGTTGTTGTGATGAATATATGTATATGCATTATCTTGCGATAGATGCATGTTGGTTAATTAGCAAATGTTGCGATATATTGAAGCATGCTGATATGGTATATATATGCATGCCTGTTTCGTATTCTTGATTTATATATCTGTTGGTTCAAATGCTTATTCGTTGCATAATACCTATGCTAGAGATAAGCGGTATTTGCGTATACCCTTAGTATAGGGACCCAAAGGTGAAAACATTTTCTAAAACCGGGAGTCGAGGATCCCGAGTAGATTTTATATATATATATATATATGGTTATAGTTTTCAAAACTATTAATCGAATAAGGTTTATTCGATAACTTTATTTTATTAATGAATATTATCTTGAATATTCATTCGAGGGCTTATGACTCCTTTTATTTTATTAATTGAATATTATTTGAATATTCATTTGAGGATGTATGACTCCTTTATTTTATTTAATGAATATTATTTATAATATTCATTCGAGGTATTATGACTCCGCTTATTACTGAAATATATTCTTTATTTCATTAGAGAATAAAGTGTTAATAATCAAACTTATTTTCGATTATTCAAATAAAGATAATACTTTCATATAAGTATATCTTTGGTTATTTAATGTTTATTTCAAGTATAAGTTTTAATACTTCTACTTCAATTATTTTTATAAAGATTATTCTTTATGGGAATATTATTTAAATAATAATATTCAGATATTTTCTAATATATGAGGACTGATTTACTTCATTAAATCAGCTTTACTCCAAACACTCTTTAAATTGTTTTCGAGTCTTCAAAATGATTTTTAAAAGTTAGAGCGGATCCCAAAACTCATTTTTATATTTAAGATCTTCCTTTTTAAGGGGATTTAAATACTCGCTCAAAACCTGGGGAATCCGGCTCTGTGGTGTGGTTTATATTCGCAACGAGGTTGCAGTTTTGGTAAATGAATTGATTACTTGCCCAATGTTCGGGAAGTAAGCCCATCTAATTGAGTCGGCATAAGCGACAGGCCGGGGTACGGTCTATGAATGTGTAAGTGGCTGGGTGGCAGTCCATCAACGCGTAAGAGGCCGGGTGGCGGTCCAGCACAAGGTCCTTATGTGGCCAGGGTGATGACCGGTGGGGGATTCATCCATCTACTAGTAGAAAAGGTTACTTATTGGTATCTTTGCCTGATCAGCAAGATATCTGGTTTATGCCAAAATTCTTTTCCTTTCCAAAATTCATTGGATGTTTCAAACTCTGTTCATACTTTACATAACAGAGGTTCCAGGAAATGTTTAAGAGATATATATATATGTGGATATATATATATCGGGACTAAATAAAGTATCTCGTAACTTTATTTCATTCAATAATATTTCAAAGATTGAATCTATTCAAATCTTGTCTTGTAGTCTCATCTATGTGATGAACTTTTGAAACTGGTTATAACTTGAACGGTGGTAGTTCAAGTAGTATTGGGAAAGATATAAGTATATTGGGGTATTTGGTAACCTCATCTTTTAAACTTATATCTAATTAATAATTGTCTTATGAATGACAAAGATTTTCAGAAAAACGTTGAGACAAGGTTAGATATATGAGATCACCTTGCAACGATATTTTTTTTATATACAGTTATACACTGGGACTTTGTGTATATTATGCATGGAAGAGGACTTCCAATATTTTGAAAAGTATATATGTATATATACTGAATATTTTGCGACTTCATCGCATTAAGATATCAAACTTGGTTCATTCTTTTGACCAAGACTTTCATGAGTATTATGAGTAGGCTCATATATTGTAAATCATTATACATATTATTTTGGTGGGCTTGCTGCTCACCCTTGCTTTATTTCTTCATCACACAACAACAGTTAGGAAAGATGGCCAGACTCCAGCAGACCCAGCGCAAGCGCGTGGGAAGCGTCCCGCGTCTTCCCGTTGATGTTGTAGCTGCTATAGCTGCAGAGGTAGATCTATTGTAGATCAGACCATCTACTTTTGAGAATCAATTATGTATAATTATAACTTGTGGCAGATAATGGCAATTAACTGTAAATTTATCAAGTAATCATTTTGGGTTGTAATAACTTTTAAATTGTGGATTCAAAGACTTGTACTTATTTAAATTTCATCTCTGAGACTATAACAGGTTGTGGTGTGTGTTAGTGTGGGGTCACAGCATAAGGTTATTTATTATTAATTAAGTGAAGTGATATTGTGAAAAGAAAGACCGTGACGACCCGGATCCCCGACCCCGGATCTGGGGGTGTTACAGTTGATCAGTCACGCACTAACCCCGAGAAAGGCTCCTAGCTTTGCTCTATATACTGGATCCAAGGCACACGTTGGCCTATTATGACCATGAATCTGGTACGACCACGAATGTGGTCCATATTTAAAACAATCCAATTCTAGAATCATAATATGATAAGCAATTTAAATCAATATTTGAATCATAAATAACATTTATTTTGAAGCATAGGATGATATGTAATTTCATGAAGGAATAACAAGGAAATCATAAAGGTTGGGTTTAAATCAAGGAAAGAATCAGAAAGCAGAAGACCCAAGGGTTCAAGAGTTACAAGAATTGGTCTTCTGTTACACAAGATATAAGGGTTGGTATGTTAAGATATCTTGTATCAAGAATCAGTATGTGGTAGATATGTATTTGTGGAGTAGTATCGTATAGGTGTGGTTC